>NC_083764.1:66716963-66719463 GCF_963514075.1 Conger conger | reverse complement strand
GAGAGTGGGAGAGGGGGAGGGAGAGAGAGGGAGAGAGGGGGGAGGGAGGAGAGAGGGAGAGAGGGGGGAGGGAGGAGAGAGGGAGAGAGAGAGGGAGAGAGGGGAGGGAGAGAGAGAGAAGGGGAGGGAGAAAGAGTGATGGGGGAGAGAGAGAAGAGAGAGGACAGCCAACATCACCCACACCGATGCTAAAACACACATTTCCATTAAAAAGCTTCTTATCCCAAAGCATATTCATTTAGTCTGGCATTAATATGTATGGCATTAACAAAAAAAAGGTTTTGTTGTTGTTGTTTGTTTTCCTTTGGAGCAGACGAGCAGCGGAAACCATGGTAACAGAGTGCGGGCGCTCACCCGCTGAGCACCACGATGAAGTCCATCACGTTCCAGCCGTTGCGCAGGTACGAGCCCTTGTGGAACACGAAGCCCAGCGCCACCAGCTTAATCCCGGCCTCGAAGCAGAAGATCCCGATGAAGTAGGGCTCCGTCTTCTCCTGCGGGGCAGACACAGCGGGGCCATCAGACCCTCAGCCCGCCCTGCTGAGCACCAGGCCACCGCGGGGCAGACACAGCGGGTCCATCAGACCCTCAACCCGCCCTGCTGAGCACCAGGCCACCGCGGGGCAGACACAGCGGGGCCATCAGACCCTCAGCCCGCCCTGCTGAGCACCAGGCCACCGGGCCCAGCCAGGCCACTCTCTCCGTCTTTAACCGGAACCTCTCACAGAGTCCGCCTGGGTCTGCCCGAGCAGAACTTAAACAGGGCCCAAGATAGAATGTAGCCAAGAGATGCTTTACTGCAGCACCTATTGCATTAATGTAGCCACAAACGGACACAGCCGCTCCTGTGTTCCTTTAAGACCCGGCTCCAGACCACAAGCTCCTGCTGTTACACTGGGTCAGGCCGTGAGGGCTGTTACACTGGGTCAGGCCGGGAGTGCTGTTACACTGGGTCAGGCCGGGAGGGCTGTTACACTGGGTCAGGCCGGGAGGGCTGTTACACTGGGTCAGGCCGTGAGTGCTGTTACACTGGGTCAGGCCGGGAGTGCTGTTACACTGGGTCAGGCCGTGAGTGCTGTTACACTGGGTCAGGCCGGGAGTGCTGTTACACTGGGTCAGGCCGGGAGTGCTGTTACACTGGGTCAGGCCGGGAGTGCTGTTACACTGGGTCAGGCCGTGAGTGCTGTTACACTGGGTCAGGCCGGGAGTGCTGTTACACTGGGTCAGGCCGGGAGGGCTGTTACACTGGGTCAGGCCGGGAGTGCTGTTACACTGGGTCAGGCCGGGAGGGCTGTTACACTGGGTCAGGCCGGGAGGGCTGTTACACTGGGTCAGGCCGGGAGTGCTGTTACACTGGGTCAGGCCGGGAGGGCTGTTACACTGGGTCAGGCCGGGAGGGCTGTTACACTGGGTCAGACCGTGAGTGCTGTTACACTGGGTCAGGCCGTGAGGGCTGTTACACTGGGTCAGGCCGGGAGTGGCTGTTACACTGGGTCAGGCCGTGAGGGCTGTTACACTGGGTCAGGCCGGGAGTGCTGTTACACTGGGTCAGGCTGAACCTGTGTAAAAAAAGGCAGCTTGTAGCCCAGTGCCTCAGGTACATGACTGAGACCCAGAAGGTCAGCGGTTTAATCCCAGTGTGGCAAGGCTCTTAACCCCACATTATTCCAGGGGGAATGTCCCAAGCTTAGTCTAATCAACTGTAAGTCTTTTGGATAAGAGCGTCAGCTAATTAACACAATTTTAGTGTGTAGTGTGGGGTGTGTAGTTGCAGACATTAAAAACGAGCATAATCTCAGCCTTCCGTGGCACGTGATTGGGCAGCCCCCGCTCTTGGAGATACCCAGAATGCAATGCAATCAGAACACGTGTGTGGGAGTGGAGCATCGTGTTGGAGTAAAACTTCTTGGTGTGGGCGGCATAAAGGTGTGGGCGGAGTGAAGGTGTGGGCGGAGTGAAGGTGTGGGCGGAGTGAAGGTGTGGGCAGAGAGAAGGTGTGGGCAGAGTGAAGGTGTGGGCAGAGTAAAATGTATTTTACATTAAAAACATTTTTTACAATTACTCACAAAGCACATTACCAAGACACACAGATTCCAACCGCAAAAAAAAACAAAAAATAAAAAAAACAATGACCAATAATCATTCACAGCAGTGATAATAGAACTCTTCGCGAGAGGAATGAAGGTGTCTGTGCTCACCAGTCGCTTGGCCATGGGGGTCTTGTCCTCTCCGGGAAGGTGCTGCTCCAAGGCCAGAACCACACAGTTGGCGATGATGGTGGCCAGGATCATGTACTCAAAGGGCGTGGAGGCGCCACGGTCAAGGAAGCACTTTCAGCAAAGGTCAGAGGTCATAGCCTCACATTTAAACTACACGCCACACAGAGAGCAACAGGAAAATGACTCGTAATCATGGAAGAGGAGGAACAATACACTTGTATATACACTACTGTACTAAACACACCTCATTAACACACACTACAGCACTACTGTACTAAATA
>NC_083764.1:66691963-66709463 GCF_963514075.1 Conger conger | reverse complement strand
TAGGTAAGGCTAGGTGGTGTTAGCGCTGTTACACGGTGTCTGTAGGTAAGGCTAGGTGCTGTGTTAGCCCTGTTACACGGTGTCTGTAGGTAAGGCTAGGTGCTGTGTTAGCGCTGTTACACAGTGTCTGTAGGTAAGGCTAGGAGGTGTTAGCGCTGTTACACGGTGTCTGTAGGTAAGGCTTGGTGCTGTGTTAGCGCTGTTACACGGTGTCTGTAGGTAAGGCTAGGTGGTGTGTTAGTGCTGTTACACGGTGTCTGTAGGTAAGGCTAGGTGGTGTGTTAGTGCTGTTACACGGTGTCTGTAGGTAAGGCTAGGTGGTGTGTTAGTGCTGTTACACAGTGTCTGTTGGTAAGTCTATGAGGTTCTCATGTATACATTACTACTTTCAAGGAGAAGTAACACAGTATCAGTGAACAGCATTTGGACCTTCATCCCCCTCCTACCCCCTTGACCCCCCACCCCTAAAAATAAAATAACCATAAATAATATAAAACAAAAGGTTTACACCAAAATTCAATCTCTGCTCTGCCTTGAGTAATCTGGTCACCCAAATGTGGAAAATGCATTAATGAAAAAAGACAGATTAAAAAAAAAAAAAACTCAATTAGAATTGCCCCTGGCTGTTTGAGCTGATCTAATTTTTTTTTTCCAAGTACAAGCTTTTGGGAAATCATGACTGATTTCTGGGACCGGAAAAAAAAGGAGACCAGGGCTGAGAGTGGGGCGGGGCCAGGCCTGGGAGTGGGCGGAAGAGAGGGGCGGGGCCAGGGGCGGGGCAGAGCCTTCAGGGGTATCTGGGCAGAATAACCCTCTCTCCATAGCAACAACAGTACTAACCCCCATCTCCACCAACACCAAAAATATCAACCCTCTCTCCATCGCAACAACAGTACTAACCCCCATCTCCACCAACACCAAAAATATCAACCCTCTCCATCGCAACAACAGTACTAACCCCCATCTCCACCAACACCAAAAATATCAACCCTCTCTCCATCGCAACAACAGTACTAACCCCCATCTCCACCAACACCAAAAATATCAACCCTCTCTCCATAGCAACAACAGTACTAACCCCCATCTCCACCAACACCAAAAATATCAACCCTCTCTCCATCGCAACAACAGTACTAACCCCCATCTCCACCAACACCAAAAATATCAACCCTCTCTCCATAGCAACAACAGTACTAACCCCCATCTCCACCAACACCAAAAATATCAACCCTCTCTCCATAGCAACAACAGCACTAACCCCCATCTCCACCAACACCAAAAATATCAACCCTCTCTCCATAGCAACAACAGTACTAACCCCCATCTCCACCAACACCAAAAATATCAACCCTCTCTCCATAGCAACAACAGTACTAACCCCCATCTCCACCAACACCAAAAATATCAACCCTCTCTCCATAGCAACAATAGTACTAACCCCCATCTCCACCAACACCAAAAATATCAACCCTCTCTCCATAGCAACAATAGTACTAACCCCCATCTCCACCAACACCAAAAATATCAACCCTCTCTCCATAGCAACAACAGTACTAACCCCCATCTCCACTAACACCAAAAATATCAACCCTCTCTCCATAGCAACAATAGTACTAACCCCCATCTCCACCAACACCAAAAATATCAACCCTCTCTCCATAGCAACAATAGTACTAACCCCCATCTCCACCAACACCAAAAATATCAACCCTCTCTCCATGGCAACAACAGTACTAACCCCCATCTCCACCAACACCAAAAATATCAACCCTCTCTCCATAGCAACAACAGTACTAACCCCCATCTCCACCAACGCCAAACATACCAACCCTCTCTCCACAGAAGAGCAGAATGTAGTGGGTTAAGTTTGGCACACCAGGAGCTGCGCACTGTTCTCCGAAGCGCTCGCGGTCACGCTGCCCTCTGCTCCAGCCAATTCCCTCAGCCCAGACACTCTAATTAGCTCATTAGTGAGGAGCTGCACATTTCCCACAATGCAATGCAGCAAAACGCTTCTAGCAAAATAAAATGGCGCAGATATAGCTGCCATTTCATCACTGAGCAGGAATGTCAAAAAGCACACAGGCATATATCAGCCTTAGAGAGCCAGGCCCACCCTTCTGACCATACCACCAACAGTACAAAACCCTGTTCCCCCCCACCAACCCCAAAAATATCAACCCTCTCTCCATAGCAACAATAGTACGAAACCCCATCTCCACCAACACCAAAAATATCAACCCTCTCTCCATCGCAACAACAACACTAACCCCCATCTCCACCAACACCAAAAATATCAACCCTCTCTCCATAGCAACAACAGCACTAACCCCCATCTCCACCAACACCAAAAATATCAACCCTCTCTCCATAGCAACAACAGTACTAACCCCCATCTCCACCAACACCAAAAATATCAACCCTCTCTCCATAGCAACAACAGTACTAAACCCCATCTCCACGAACACCAAAAATATCAACCCTCTCTCCATAGCAACAACAGTACTAACCCTCTTCTCCACCAACGCCAAAAATATCAACCCTCTCTCCATAGCAACAACAGTACTAACCCCCATCTCCACCAACGCCAAAAATATCAACCCTCTCTCCATAGCAACAACAGTACTAACCCCCATCTCCACCAACGCCAAAAATATCAACCCTCTCTCCATAGCAACAACAGTACTAAACCCCATCTCCACCAGGACCAGAAATATCAACCCTCTCTCCATAGCAACAACAGTACTAACCCCCATCTCCACCAGGACCAAAAATATCAACCCTCTTTCCATAGCAACAGCAGTATCAGCACCTCTCTGTCTGTCTGCCTGTCTGTCTGTCTGTCTGTCTGTCCCTTTCCTTCTGAACACCTAAACCCCCACCTGTAGCTGAATAACTGTGAAGTACACCAATCAGGTGCTTCCTCTGCCTCTCTGGATCTCTCACCTGTTGTGTGGGCACTGCGGTCGTTCAAACGCAAATCTGCCTTTTGTGAGGAAAAACACAACCCCGAATCTGTAATAGTCTTTTCCCACGTGTGAGAGAGATGGATTACACATGCACAATGGTTTGACTTGATCCTTAAACAGCCTCCAAGTCGGACAGCAAGTCCTCCTATAGCCCCACCCTCAGTGTGATAATTAATAACCATCATGTCGCACACAGGATGAGAGAAAGCAGAAAAAAAGAAAAAACAAGTGGTTAAGGTACATGACTGGGACCCGCAAGGTCGGTGGTTCGATCCCAGTGTAGCCACAATAAGATCCGCACAGCCTTGAGCCCAACGCATAGCCGTTGCTCCAGGGGAGGATTGTCTCCTGCTTAGTCTAATCAACTGTACGTCGCTGGATAAGAGCGTTAAATTATAACCATGATAAATAAAACATCTGAATTATCCTTTTTTTTTTCTAACTGATAATTTAGTTCAATGTCCAGTTGTATGATCTTCCAAAACTGAAATGCTAAACTATGAGGTGCTGAGAAAGTAGCAAGTATGAGCCTGCAGTGTTAAAATGTCAGCTCTCTCTCTCTCCCGCTCCCTCTCTGTCGGCTGGAAATATTGACTGAATAGCAGGTTGGAGTTGCAAACACCTGTCTGTGCAAATGCAGACATAGAAAATGCTTTGTCCCTCTAACCAGCTGATTCTTTAACATTCATATTTCAAATAACCTGTGACTGACATTTACAAGCTCAATACCCAGGGCCAGTGAGGCGTAATAATGAATTATTTTCAAACACAATAAAGGTTTAAAGGTTTAAAGGTTTAACACAGTGGCGCCCCTACTCAGTCCTGGGGTACCCCCTTGTATGCTGGTTTTTGTTTCAACCATAATTGCCACTGAATAATTGGCAAGCGGTTAATCATTCTTAATTAGGTGCTTTTCTAGCTATCTAAAGATGGATTATTTACCTTAAACCAAATTATGTGAAAAATAGCATGAAGAGTAACATTATTATGTTCACATTGTCCGTAATCTTGCAAACAATTACATAAGAAGAGGTTACAAATAAAACACTGAGGTTAACTACTCATAATTAGGTAGTTCAACACGTGTTTAATTTAATTTGTAATTTATTTCCAAAAACACAATGCAGATTTATCTTGCTATCATTTGCTTCGCCTCTGAATTCTTCATTATCATTCAAATTGTTCGTTTTTGGTGGCCAGGTGTCAACATTTTCACCAAAGCAACCGATTCACTTCCGTCTTTAATTTGATCAGTTCAAAATAATTAATGACTTGTTGTGCAATTTTTCTGCAAAATGTACGCATTGTTTCATAGCTATCTAAAAAAATTTGGTTTAAGACGGTAATCCCGCTATAACCAACAATTAACAGTTTGTTAAAAAACATTGGATTGCAATTGTGGTTGGAACGAAAATCAGCATACACAGGGGTACTCCGGGACCTAGTTTGAGAACCACTGGTTTAAAGGTACGTTCTCGCTCGCTGTCCGTGGTCCTGAAAACCCCCCAGGTCGCACTGATTTCTCAGTAATCACTTGTGTTAAAAGTCCAAGCCCAATATGAAGTGGCTCTGTCCAAATCCCAAGGGGGTTTGGTTTGGTTGAGTGTCATACGGCGCTCTTAAGACAGAAAGGGTTAATAAACTTCTCGTTTTCTTTTCTATTTCCTAATCACCAGAACGATCATTTTACTTATATAACAGATAAAATGTTATCTGTTAAAATGTGAAATGTAAATAATTCCTCACTGTTCAGATTCACGAATTAAACTGAGGACCATTTGATTGACACAACAGCATCAGGTAACTGAACTACTAGAGTTACATAACTGCCCTAGACTAAGCATAAGCACCACAGAACATAACAGAGTCGGGTCACCCCAAGCACACCTGTTACCCAATATGTGAAAATCGTTCTCAGAAAGTAACAGCCGCTCATATGTGTGTCTGTGTGTGTGTGTGTGTGTGTGTGTGTGTGTGTGTGTGTGTGCGTGTGCGTCTGCCTGTGCGTGTGTGTGTGTGTGTGTGTGTGTGTGTGTGTGTGTGTGTGAGTGAGTGAGTGTATTCAACTGAAAGTGTGTGTGTGTGTGTGGGTTATTAGAACACTTCAGCATGTTATCACATTTCTACTTTTACCATAACGAAAAGGATATGGCCATTCTATAACCTTCCTGGCGTATTTCCTGATCATGTTGTCTTCGGCGAAGATGAAGAGGGACCTGTTGACGGTGAGGCAGTTGCGCTTCGCGGGGATGGGGTTGTACAGCGCCATGGTGCGCGCTCTCTGCGCTTTGGTCTGACTCAGGGACGCCGAAACTCCACCGGCGGACCCCGCCTGCCCCTCATTGTCCCCGGCGCGCTCCGAGCCCCCGTCCGCTGATCCCACCACACTGGGGACGTCGTCTCCAAACCGCGCCATTCTGCGAGAGTCCAGAGATACCGGGGGGGAAAGGCAGGGAAAAGAGGGATTAGCCCCTGGAAAACAGGGCGAGAGGGAGGGGGGAAAGGAAGCGAGTCTGAAGTGGAAAAATGTCCTCTCAGTTTTCACTCATTTTTTCATCATATCTTCAGATTATTCTGTATTTGCGCACACACGTCCAGAGGAACAGAACCACACAAACGTCAATCCTTTGCGAAGTGCAGAACATAAGATTTAATTAAACTCCCCAGGTGATCTTTCGCCGTCGGCTCGCGCGGTAGGGTTGTTTCTTATGAAAGGCAGCTATCGCTCC
This sequence comes from Conger conger, assembly GCF_963514075.1. Classification (NCBI taxonomy): domain Eukaryota; kingdom Metazoa; phylum Chordata; class Actinopteri; order Anguilliformes; family Congridae; genus Conger; species Conger conger. Next base: position 66,703,765 of record NC_083764.1, on the reverse strand, counting down.
ATCTGCGCGAGCATCGAGAAAGGCGCATTTTGACACCAGACCAACTCCTCCCTTGCTCACTGGCGGCAAACCACAAGCGAAAACTGCCGTTAGTTGGTAGAGCTGTCAAAATACTGAAACGAAGTCTTCTGATCAAATTCCTACTCCAGAATCCAAAGAGAGTTTGGGAAAGAAAATCCCCCACTTGCGATCACAATGACCATCCACAAAACACACAAGGCTAAAAACTATACGCGATCTTATCACTGTCGGTTTTTTACTCGCTCCTTCATACACCGATCAGATGTACCTGATGTCTGGTTCTATCCGTATCGACTTCACACTACTTTTGTATTACCTTCTCACGCATACAATACTACGAGATTACAACTAGAAAACTTTCCCCGAATACTCTTTTTTAAATCTCCAATCGCTGAACAGCATCCATCGATGTGCGCCACGCGCGCTTCCGCTTCTGTTCACACCGCGAGACGAAACAAACGCCTAATAGTCCAGGGTGAAATTAAGCTCATTCATTGATTCATTCATAAAAAATAAAAAATAAACTTTTTTTGTATAGTTTTGTTAAAATAATGAACGCGTTCCCAACAAAGCGAATACAAAAGCGTTCAGTTCCCACGGAGCGCAGAAACCAGGAACCGCTCGCGCATCGGCGCCCCTCCTCCTCTCGCCTCTCCCACGTAACTGGTGTGGGAATTAATTTGAGGTGTTTCTATAAAGTGGATCTTGAGAAAAAAAGATTGTTCCGTAACCATGGCGATACCACTCTCTGAAAGGTCACAGGTTTCTTGTTATGATAAAGCCCAGCACAAAATAGACGGGCGGTGTATTACCGCCAAGTTTCAGAAATGCCAAGAACAGCTACAATAGACTTGCTGCTGCCACCGTCAAGCGTCAAGCGCTTTAAGATGCGTTCATGACCAACTCGGCTTTTGCTCAAAAGTTTTAATAAATCCTGTCTTTGGATATCCGTTACTTAATATTTCCTAAATTAAAATTTTCAATAGCAAAAAAAAAACAAAAAAACACCCACAGTGGCACGCACATCTTCCAACGGGAAAGCGCAAAGCAGGGGGTTAGACTATTACTGAATTAGTACAGTAGATATCTGGGTGCGATATCAGGGGTTAGACTGTTACTGAGTTAGTACAGTAGACATCTGGGTTGGGTGGCGTTGATGGGTGACACCGTACGCGCAGTATTGCCACGAGTGGGTGGGTGTGTGTTTTTTTTTTGGGGGGGGGGGGGGGGGGGTGATAAGAGGCCGTGAGGAGCAGGTCGCCCTGCTGAGAGGGAGTGCGGCTGCGCACTCAGGATCAGCTGGAGTAAAGCTCGAGCCATGCTGGGCGCCCGGGAAAGTGAAGTGGCCAGCCGTGATCAGAGGGTATAAATAGGAGCGTTCAGGGCTGTGAGCCAACGATTATTTAACCGGTACCAACGGCTCACCGCCGGAGAGGTTTGTATGGATGTTCTGCCACGAAGATACATCTGAACCACGTCCAGAACCACGTCCAGAGGAACAGAACCACACAAACGTCAATCCTTTGCGAAGTGCAGAACATAAGATTTAATTAAACTCCCCAGGTGATCTTTCGCCGTCGGTGTGGGAATAGATGACACAAAGTGGCGAAGGGGCGCGGGTGATGACAGTGCGCGAGACAAGGATTAAACATGTAATGTCCTTCATCATAGACAAGACTTGTGGAGGCACCGAGTCTATTTGTACCCGTTGTGTAGCCATTAGGATAATATCATGCTGTTGTGCAACTCCTCTGAGCGTTCTGTATTGTTCATGAGAAAAAGTAATGCATCCAAATGTAGCTTTTTTTAAGGTACAGGTGAGGTAGACTGCATGCATGCAGTTCTGTTTTTGTTTTTTCAAATTTGGTTTGAAACACCATACGTCCTCTAAATCTACAATAATCTAAAGAATAAAAAATCAAATAATTAGAATATAAAGCATGCTGTCGAATAAGCAAATCCAATATAGGAAAACTGATTCAGGTAACAGACAAAAGAGGAGATTGGCTACGTTGCCCGTATTGGAGCCAGTGGTTGTAATATAGGAAGTACCTATAATATGTTCATCTGTTGCACCGTAAAAAGAGCGTAGGCCTACACTCGGTAGTAAAAGCGAAATAAGGAAGCTCCAGTGAAGATCGAATGATAGATCATCTGGAATTCAGGTCACTCCGCTAATTTTAGCACATGTCAGACTCAAAAATAGGACATGAAATAGATCTTAAGACTACTCTCTTTGGGGGCAAACAGGAGAAAAACGGCAGCTGCTCCGCTTTCCGTCGCTCTCAGTTCACTCGCGGAGGTCCGCCGCGGCCGCGGTTTAGCGAGGGCAGTGAACGCAGCGGCGGGGACGCGCGCGCGTGCGGCTCGCGAGGTCAAATCCGTGGGCAGCCGCGGAAGCGCGCGGGGGAGGCACAGGCGCGCACACGCAGCGTTCGGTAGTTCGAGGGGAAAATGACGGATAAAAACCATTCCCATCATGTATCATCCCGGATCCCGCCTAATTCAGGAGTTCCTTTTCTCACCGGGAAAAATCCTCTCACGGCTGTTACAATGACCTGTTTGAATTCAATTTGCTCCACTCTCAACAGACAGGGTGACAGAGGCGGTCTGACTGACCCAGAAAGAGTAGAAATGCTCAGAAAACACCAGTGAGCAATTCATGTAAATGGAACATACATGATCCAACAAGATCTTCTGCCATCCCCATCCCTTATTGGACATGCGTACATGTCATCCTTACGGTCCAAAGTAAGGTCCAGGTATATTCTGTTCAATATTCAATTGACATTCCTCTGAGAGTCAGCAGAACGCAATGGGGTAAACACACTCACTGGTTGCTCTAACACTCACAGGCAGCAGTTACTTACACCACTGGGTCCTCAACCCTGGTCTGCTTTTGTTTTTATCTAAAAAATTTCAAAGCAGTTCAGACTGAAGATTTCCATCCCCCACTCCCTATCCACAACCCCCCATCCCTAAAAGGGGCGTGGGGCGACATGGCTCAGGCAGTAAGAGCAGTCATCTGGCAGTCGGAGGGTTGCCGGTTCCATCCCCCGCCCGGGCTGTGTCGAAGTGTCCCTGAGCAAGACACCTAACCCCCAAATGCTCCTGACGAGCTGGTCGGCGCCTTGCATGGCAGCCAATCGCCGTTGGTGTGTGAGTGTGTGTATGAATGGGTGAATGGAGAAGCATCAATTGTACAGCGCTTTGGATAAAGGCGCTATGTAAATGCCAACCATTTACCATTTAAAAGGACCACAATGGAAATAAGCCAATGACCTCTTTTTTGTGTGTTACTCCTCTTGAGGATTTGTTGTGGCATCCAGTCCTTTGTGGCGCCCCCTTTAGTTGATCAGGCAGCTGCAAGCGACTGGTGGACCAGGGAGAGAGAAGAAGCGGCTGGCAGTTTGTGTTCCTCTGAGTCAGAGTCAGTCAGAGTCAGAGTCAGAGTCAGTCAGAGTCAGTCAGAGTCAGAGTCAGAGTCAGAGTCAGAGTCAGAGTCAGTCAGAGTCAGAGTCAGAGTCAGAGTCAGAGTCAGTCAGAGTCAGAGTCAGAGTCAGAGTCAGAGTCAGTCAGAGTCAGAGTCAGAGTCAGAGTCAGTCAGAGTCAGAGTCAGAGTCAGTCAGAGTGAGTCAGAGTCAGTCAGAGTCAGAGTCAGTCAGAGTCAGAGTCAGAGTCAGAGTCAGTCAGAGTCAGAGTCAGTCAGAGTCAGAGTCAGTCAGAGTCAGAGTCAGAGTCAGAGTCAGTCAGAGTGAGTCAGAGTCAGAGTCAGAGTCAGAGTCAGAGTCAGAGTCAAAGTCAGTCAGAGTGAGTCAGAGTCAGAGTCAGAGTCAGAGTCAGAGTCAGAGTCAAAGTCAGTCAGAGTCAGTCAGAGTCAGAGTCAGTCAGAGTCAGAGTCAGAGTCAGAGTCAGAGTCAGTCAGAGTCAGAGTCAGAGTCAGAGTCAGAGTCAGAGTCAGTCAGAGTCAGAGTCAGAGTCAGTCAGAGTTGATTCAGAGTCAGTCAGTGAGGACCAGGAGTGAGTACCCCAGCACACCCTGCGGCTCTCCAGGACCAGGAGTGAGGACCCCAGCACACCCTGCGCCTCTCCAGGACCAGGGCTGAGGAACACTGCTCTAAGCTGCTAAATGCTCCTTGAAGGGGCTAGGAAAGGAAAGGCACATGGAGGGAAAGAGGAGTTTTTGTTCAGAACACGCAACGTATAAACGATCTCTCCATCTGACGTGCCTTCAAACTGACATTGGAATGTGCAAGGACTTTGCATTTGCCGAATAAGCATTTCCCTGACTCCACCATCCTATGATGGGTGGAGCTTGGAATGAGGAAAGGAGGCAAGGAAAGGAAACGAGGAGGAAGAACCATGACGCTGCGGGCCATGTGGTTGCATTCTCCGACCGTGATTGGCTATGACACAAGCCATGTGACTCCACCCTGCTACTGTCATTGGCTAAGACACAGTGGGCCGTGGAACTCTACCCTGCAATTGGCTCACACCAATGCTGCTACCCCCTTCCTTCCATGCATCAAAACACACTTTATATAAACCTGCTTACATAAACTCCAAGAGAAACTCCACAAGTGTGAAAATGTTTTTCTCTTTTTTTACATCCTTTTTTGTGCTCTTAAGGGCAGTTCCCATGGCAACATCACACAGCAGAGTCTCTGCCTCCTTGTGGATCCAACGACACAAAGTGGAGCTACAACAGGCCACACACACACACACACACTCTCTCTCACACACACACACACACACACTCGCCCTCACACACACACACACACACACACAGATCTATGCGCAAAAGGCCGATGTTACAACTAACTCAATTAAAAAGCAACACATGAGTCAGAATCATGAATAATAATAACGTTAATAATAATAATAATAATAATAATAATAATAATAGCTTCAAGCACATCTCTGTACAGTATCCTCTGTTCATTTCAGAGGAGCACAGAGGTGCAGAAATAATCCTCCAACATCATTTCAGCCAGCCAGTGCTTCTCTTCACTGCACAGTCCCAGAGTCAATCTGCACAGACCCAGAGTCAACCTGCACAGTCCCAGAGTCAATCTGCACAGTCCCAGAGTCAATCTGCACAGTCCCAGAGTCAATCTACAGAGTCCCAGAGTCAATCTGCACAGTCCCAGAGTCAATCTACAGAGTCCCAGAGTCAATCTGCACAGTCCCAGAGTCAATCTACAGAGTCACAGAGTCAATCTACAGAGTCCCAGAGTCAATCTGCACAGTCCCAGAGTCAATCTACAGAGTCACAGAGTCAATCTACAGAGTCCCAGAGTCAATCTACAGAGTCACAGAGTCAATCTACAGAGTCACAGAGTCAATCTACAGAGTCCCAGAGTCAATCTGCACAGTCCCAGAGTCAATCTACAGAGTCACAGAGTCAATCTACAGAGTCCCAGAGTCAATCTACAGAGTCACAGAGTCAATCTACAGAGTCCCAGAGTCAATCTGCACAGACCCAGAGTCAATCTACAGAGTCACAGAGTCAATCTACAGAGTCCCAGAGTCAAACTACAGAGTCCCAGAGTCAATCTGCACAGTCCCAGAGTCAATCTACAGAGTCACAGAGTCAATCTACAGAGTCACAGAGTCAATCTACAGAGTCACAGAGTCAATCTGCAGAGTCACAGAGTCCCAGAGTCAATCTACAGAGTCCCAGAGTCAATCTACAGAGTCCCAGAGTCAATCTGCACAGTCCCAGAGTCAATCTGCACAGACCCAGAGTCAATCTACAGAGTCCCAGAGTCAATCTACAGAGTCCCAGAGTCAATCTACAGAGTCACAGAGTCAATCTACAGAGTCACAGAGTCAATCTGCAGAGTCACAGAGTCAATCTACAGAGTCCCAGAGTCAATCTACAGAGTCCCAGAGTCAATCTGCACAGACCCAGAGTCAATCTACAGAGTCCCAGAGTCAATCTACAGAGTCCCAGAGTCAAACTACAGAGTCCCAGAGTCAATCAACAGAGTCACAGAGTCAATCTACAGAGTCCCAGAGTCAATCTACAGAGTCCCAGAGTCACAGAGTCAAACTACAGAGTCCCAGAGTCAACCTGCACAGTCCCAGAGTCAATCTGCACAGACCCAGAGTCCCAGAGTCAATCAACAGAGTCCCAGAGTCAATCAACAGAGTCCCAGAGTCAATCTGCACAGACCCAGAGTCAATCTACAGAGTCCCAGAGTCAATCTGCACAGACCCAGAGTCAATCTACAGAGTCACAGAGTCAATCTACAGAGTCCCAGAGTCAATCTACAGAGTCACAGAGTCAATCTACAGAGTCCCAGAGTCAATCAACAGAGTCCCAGAGTCAATCTGCACAGACCCAGAGTCAATCTACAGAGTCACAGAGTCAATCTACAGAGTCCCAGAGTCACAGAGTCAATCTACAGAGTCCCAGAGTCAAACTACAGAGTCCCAGAGTCAATCAACAGAGTCCCAGAGTCAATCTACAGAGTCCCAGAGTCACAGAGTCAAACTACAGAGTCCCAGAGTCAACCTGCACAGTCCCAGAGTCAATCTACAGAGTCACAGAGTCAATCTACAGAGTCACAGAGTCAATCTACAGAGTCCCAGAGTCAATCTGCACAGACCCAGAGTCCCAGAGTCAATCAACAGAGTCCCAGAGTCCAGCTGTAGCTGCAGAATGCAGTGGGACAGTGATCCACATTCATATAACAGACCCGGACATCTTTCACACGGAGCGGCAATGTAGCAGCTACCTCCCTGCGTTTCCATGTGAAGGCCTTTTACACACGAGCCCCACACAGGGAAACTAATGAACTATCATTTGCCTGTGCTCTTTGTGATGCAGGCGGTCCATTGAGGCGCAGGGCCAGGGCACAGCCATCCGTGGGCCCTCGCTCCGAGACACCCCCCCCCCCCCAGGCTGACAACCCCGCGTCTCCAAGCCCGTAATTAATATGTCTCCTCCGTTCTGAAGAGCGCATTAACGCAGCTCATAATCTGCTCAAACAGGAGAGGAGGCGCGTCTGGAACAGGGCCCAGCTTCCACTGCTGCTGGCCCGTCCCCACAGCCGAGCGGGGGGGGCGCGGGGGGGCAAGGACGTCAAAAACCGAGTCTGCCGCTGGCAGCGGACACCGACAGCCGCCCACCGCCAGCCATCCGGAACCTTCCGCGCTCAGCGCCCGGAGGGGCTCGCCGTGCGTACTCACCGCACGCTCTCATCCAGAGCTACACCACTCCCCCTTCTCTTACACACTGCCACTCACACCAGGGGGCAGCAGCCCTGGTCCCCGAGAGCCGCAGAGTGTGCTGGGGTCCTCACTCCTGGTCCTGGAGAGCCGCAGGGTGTGCTGGGGTCCTCACTCCTGGTCCTGGAGAGCCGCAGGGTGTGCTGGGGTCCTCACTCCTGGTCCTGGAGAGCCGCAGGGTGTGCTGGGGTCCTCACTCCTGGTCCTGAAGAGCCACAGGGTGTGCTGGGGTCCTCACTCCTGGTCCTGGAGAGCCACAGGGTGTGCTGGGGTCCTCACCCCTGGTCCTGGAGAGCCACAGGGTGTGCTGGGGTCCTCACCCCTGGTCCTGAACAGCCGCAGGGTGTGCTGGGGTCCTCACTCCTGGTCCTGAACAGCCACAGGGTGTGCTGGGGTCCTCACCCCTGGTCCTGAACAGCCGCAGGGTGTGTTGGGGTCCTCACTCCTGGTCCTGAAGAGCCGCAGGGTGTGCTGGGGTCCTCACTCCTGGTCCTCACTCCAGGGAACAAAGGGTCATGGGAATCCTCGCTGGGAATCGAACCCACAACCTTCCAGATACAAGCCCAGCCCCCTGGCTGCTACCCTACCCTGCTGTAAAGGGCCAGGGCTGAAGGAGTCAGGTGGGCGGTGCACGCTGGCCGAGCCGTGGCTGACAGGCAGTACGAGTGCGTCAGGAGGTCAGCTCAGTAGCGCCCCCCGGCTGCGGGGTATTTCTGCGCTGAAGGGGCCCGTGATGGAGCAGCTCCGCGGGGCCCTGGGGTTCCACCGCGCTTTAAAGCATCCGTACAGGAGAGGGAGGGGAGATCCCCCGAGAGCCTGCGCCACACAGCACAGAGCCACAGCACAGAGAGCCACAGCACAGAGACACACAGCACAGAGACACACAGCACAGAGACACACAGCACAGAGACACACAGCACAGAGACACACAGCACAGAGACACACAGCACAGAGCCACACAGCACAGAGACACACAGCACAGAGACACACACAGCACAGAGACACACAGCACAGAGACACACAGCACAGAGACACACAGCACAGAGCCCCACACAGCACAGAGCCACAGCACAGAGACACACAGCACAGAGACACACAGCACAGAGCCACACAGCACAGAGACACACACAGCACAGAGACACACAGCACAGAGACACACAGCACAGAGACACACAGCACAGAGCCACACAGCACAGAGACACACAGCACAGAGCCACACAGCACAGAGACACACAGCACAGAGACACACAGCACAGAGACACACAGCACAGAGAGCCCTACACAGCACAGAGAGCCACAGTACAGACACACACAGCACAGAGCCACACCGCACAGAGAGGAGTTAGGGTTAGGGTTAGGTATAAGGTTAGGCTTAGGGTTAGGCTAGTGTGGATCAGGATGTAGTCATATTAGGATGTGGGTACATAGCGATGTGGGTATATTAGGGTAAAGAGTATATTAGGATGTTGGTATATTAGACATGGTGTAGTAGATTGTGGGTACATAGGGATGTGGGTATGCAGGGATAAGGGTATATTAGGGTACAGAGTATATTAGATACAGGGTAAATTGGGAGATTCACTGTTTCTGTATTTAAATCCAGTACCAGGTCACAGCAGTGAAAATCGCACATGAATCGGATAATTTGAAGTCCTGGCTGGCCTGTCTAGACACGCAATTTGAGTTTTCCAGACTGTACATATTTATCTTTTTAGATTTAGCAGGTTCAGCGCCGGGTTACCGTACACAGCAGGCGGCCGTGTTAAAGAGTCTGCCTCAGACAAGCAGGGAGGAACGCGCTCCGCTAACGTGCTATGCTAACGTGCTACGCTAACGCGCTCCGCTAACGGGCTCGCCGTTAGAACGCCGCATCAGTGCGCTGACGGCGGGAGCAGAGGGGGGGTGGGGGTTGGGTGGAACCAAACACATTTATGTAATTGTCACAGCTCTGATTGGAGTGGTTTTTTAGCGTTTCTCCTCGGCTCGGTTACCTAGCAACAGATCCCCCTCTCCGGGGCTGCGCTGGTCCGTCCCTCACCGCTCCGGGAGCTTATGTAAGCGCAGATATTAATCACCGCCCCTCCAAACGCAGCACCTCTGGCCCCGCACAGTGCGGAGAGGAGCGCCTCCCACAGACGGCAGAGTGCAGGCTGGTCCGCGCGGCGGCGAGGCCAACCGTGACTCACCCGCACCCCGCCCGTTAGCCCGTTAGCCCGTTAGCCCGATAGCCCGTTAGCCCGATAGCCCGTTAGCCCGTTAGCCCGATAGCCCGTTAGCCCGATAGCCCGTTAGCCCGTTAGCCTGTTAGCCCGATAGCCCGTTAGCCCGTTAGCCCGTTAGCCCGTTAGCCCGCTCGCTCTCAGTCACCCTTCAGGGCACGCCGCCAACAGGTGGACGGCTGATGGGGCATTTCAGAAATTATATAAATGGTGAAAATGGTGTCCGGGAAGGGGGGTGGGGGGGTGGGGGGGTGAGAGGACAGGGGCCCTGGCCTGACACCTCGACACACCTGCGGCACTGACATGCTCAGCGCGGGCCGAGCCGGCGCTGGATTAGACCGCGGTTTAGGGTGGACCCAGTCCCAGAGAGCTGCAATCCAGCCCAGCCAGCAGGGCGGGGAGAGGAGCACAGCACACTGAGAGAGCAGCAGCAGGGTGGGGAGAGGAGCACAGCACACTGAGAGAGCAGCAGCAGCACTGAGAGAGCAGCAGCAGGGCGGGGAGAGGAGCACAGCGCACTGAGAGAGCAGCAGCAGCACTGAGAGAGCAGCAGCAGGGCGGGGAGAGGAGCACAGCGCACTGAGAGAGCAGCAGCAGGGCGGGGAGAGGAGCACAGCGCACTGAGAGAGCAGCAGCAGGGCGGGGAGAGGAGCACAGCGCACTGAGAGAGCAGCAGCAGGGCGGGGAGAGGAGCACAGCGCACTGAGAGAGCAGCAGCAGCACTGAGAGAGCAGCAGCAGGGCGGGGAGAGGAGCACAGCACACTGAGAGAGCAGCAGGGTGGGGAGAGAGCAGCAGCAGGGCGGGGAGAGGAGCACAGCCCACTGAGAGAGCAGCAGCAGGGTGGGGAGAGGAGCACAGCCCACTGAGAGAGCAGCAGCAGGGTGGGGAGAGGAGCACAGCGCACTGAGAGAGCAGCAGCAGGGTGGGGAGAGGAGCACAGCGCACTGAGAGAGCAGCAGCAGCACTGAGAGAGCAGCAGGGTGGGGAGAGCAGCAGCAGGGTGGGGAGAGGAGCATAGCCCACTGTGAGCTCCCAGCGGGGAAGAGTGGAGGAGTGATAATGGCCTCAATTAGCACCGTTTATCATGACAACACAGACAGCTAACTCACTGTACAGCCTTCTGCAGAACCCACACATTACCATACAGGTGTAGGTGTGGGGTAAGGTCTCCTCACATAGGACAGGTGTGGGGTAAAGACTCCTCACAGGACAGGTGTGGGGTAAAGACTCCTCACAGGACAGGTGTGGGGTAAAGACTCCCCCTCACAGGACAGGTGTGGGGTAAAGACTCCTCACAGGACAGGTGTGGGGTAAAGACTCCTCATAGGACAGGTGTGGGGTAAAGACTCCTCACAGGACAGGTGTGGGGTAAAGACTCCTCACAGGACAGGTGTGGGGTAAAGACTCCTCATAGGACAGGTGTGGGGTAAAGACTCCTCACAGGACAGGTGTGGGGTAAAGGCTTGCTTTGACAAAGAGTAGAACCGTTTTTGTAGCAAAGTCCCATTTGGCTCTATTATGGAGTACAGTGCATTTCCTAGGGATACACAATGTGGAAATTCTGAGGCCCATATTAATAACCAATATTTATCTGGCCCTAGTGGCCCTATTGGTCCTATTGGCCCTATTGGCTGATGCAGATTCCTCCCTGGTTTCCACACACACGGAACAAACAGTTGAGCATGGATGTCAACTCATGAAGGAAAAATTAAATGTATTTTTTAAAATCTGTATCTTTGTTATTAAGTGGGGAGCACAAGTCCAGTTTGCTGCAGTGTCTCGTTTGGGTTCGACTGGTAAGAAATGACTCATGAGAAATGAACAACAATGGGCTCCGATCACTATTATTAGGCTACTTTGGAGCATTTTCACAAAACGCACCGCCTCCCTGCTAAACGTACGCTGCGTCACCACATCAAAACATGGTGTTCGCTCATCTGCAGACACGAGTACGTTTGTTCAAAGGCACTAGCGGTACAAAGTGATGTCTGCCAGACCTTCTGGACCACAGGAAGGTCCCGGTTCTGTTCAGCATGTTAGCCGTTGAACAGACCGGTGTTCGACATGGTTAAAGGTCTCCACTCACCCAGAGTTCTGTTTATCCATCCAGAGTTTTGCGGATATTTGAGGTGTTTTCTGCTGCCCGTGGCACCAGTTTCAGGGTGAGCAGCCCCTTTAAGCACGTCTGACACTGACATACTGGTCTGTGAAACTAGGCTGTTTGGTTAACAGACCTCCAGCCCATGTACAACAGAGCCAGAGACATCAAAAACACCGTCTGTGGGCCAGCCTCGTCACATCTGCATACGGCTGCCTAATATAGC
>NC_083764.1:66666963-66681963 GCF_963514075.1 Conger conger | reverse complement strand
CCACTTACTGGGGAAGGGAGGACAACTCTCGGGCGACAATCAGAGAACGATATCACCTCACGAATAAGACAAATAACAACAATTATAACAATAAGATTTTTATCAGCATGTATCCCTTTTGAAGACCAAAACACATCCAATAAGACCTATATTCCTTTGCATTATTACAGTGTGTAATAACACAACATAGGCTCAGGAGGTAAGAGCAGTCGTCTGGCAGTTGGAGGGTTGCCGGTTCAATCCCGCCCAGGGTGAGTCGAAGTGTGTCTGGGCAAGACACCCAACCTGCAATAACTGATGAGCTGATTGGCCTTGCATGGCAGCCAGTCGCTGTGAGTGTGCGTGAGTGTGTGTGTGAATGGGTGAAAAAGAAGCATTAATTGTAAAGTTCTTTGGCTAAAGGCACTATATAAATGCAGATCATTTAATATTGTTATCTCAGTGAAATGCTTTTTTTGTTTTTGCTTGCTGAGTTTTGCTTGGTACAGTGCAGCATGCTGGCAGAAAACCACTAATCCTGTTACCCAGAAGGGTGGCAGATACAGCAGCCGACTCAACAGTGACCCCTCTGGCTGACCAGGGCAGTGCGGCCTGCCTGCTCCCGCTACACCAACCGCACATGAAGCACAAGTGACTTCAGCAGCTCAACAGACGCGCATTAAAATGTTTAAATATTAATTCAACAGATAATCGTTAACTGTCAAAATGGGTGAACACAACGATCTGCGAAAATGTTTTTGAGATTAATGTGAGAAGAATTGGCTCGGTTGCACTTCATTGAAATGCATTAATTGTCAAAACTGTCAAAAGGACGTTTAAAAGTCAGTCGGGTTGATTCTTCATTCTAATTATATTTTATGAACATAAAGAGACAGACATAACCAGCTTAACATCCACTCTGGTGTAACATTAAAATCACATTAAATGGAATTACACAGTTACTGTTGTTGATGAAACCCATATGCATAGTTGAAGAAAGAATAATGGAGTATGGAGTATGGAGTTTAGTTTTCCATGACTGGTAGGACTGAGAAACACGATAACTGGACCGCTCACAAATATCTGAGCACAAGTCAGTTAAAGTGCCAATTGTACAGCGATTAGCAGATTTTTTCGCAGCTAAGAGTTGCTTTTTCCCCCGAGTGGCAGCTTGTAGGCAGAATCATCACCATCACCATCATCATCACCATCACCACCATCATCATCATCACCATCATCATCACCATCACCATCACCATCATCATCATCACCACCATCACCATCATCATCATCATCATCATCATCACCATCATCATCATCATCATCATCATCGCTCTTTCCACGCCAGTGATGCTTCATGGCCGCTGACTGCCAAGCATCACAGTCACATGCCCAACTGCAGCGTTTCACTCAGTAATCTGTGACACTGACGTCTTCATTCGCCGTCGGTGGCCTCTGAAGTGTGTTTGTGTGGGCTGAGCATACCCTGCGGCTCTCCAGGACCAGGAGTGAGGACCCCAGCACACCCTGCGGCTCTCCAGGACCAGGAGTGAGGACCCCGGCACACCCTGCGGCTCTCCAGGACCAGGAGTGAGGACCCCAGCACACCATGCGGCTCTCCAGGACCAGGAGTGAGGACCCCAGCACACCCTGCGGCTCTCCAGGACCAGGAGTGAGGACCCCAGCACACCCTGCGGCTCTCCAGGACCAGGAGTGAGGACCCCAGCACACCCTGCGGCTCTCCAGCACCAGGAGTGAGGACCCCAGCACACCCTGCGGCTCTCCAGCACCTGGAGTGAGGACCCCAGCACACCCTGCGGCTCTCCAGGCGGCTTCCAGAAGCCCTTCCCCGTTTCAGGCCGTGGTGAAGACTTGGAGACACGCTGCCTAATGAGGAGCATATCCATCACACCACAGCAGCAAGAAGCCATTTTGTATGACGTGTGCACTAGCTTGCCATCCTGCAGAGTGGGGGGAAGCCAGTGTACCAGTTACTGTACCGTACGTCACCCAGAAAGTACCCTAAAGCGAACTTTAGATTCCAAACTGCAATCACTGAAATAACAAAGATTGTAGTTCAAACTACTTTGTAAAAAAAAAAACATTTAAAAATCTATGAGTGGAGGGCTTCTCACAAATCAGGATTAGAGGGAAAAGAGTGATCTGAGGTGACATTTGGTCAGAGGGCTTTGAAGAAAAAGCAGTTGGTAGTTCTTGTTATTAACTTCACCTCAAAATGACAAAGTAGGGATTAACTACTACACAAATCTGAATGTAGTTGAACAAACCGCAAACTGCTGCCAAACACGTGTCAATCTCACATCTGACACCAGTGCAGCACAAAGGACCGCTGTGGTTTAGAAGCTTTAACTCGGGGAGGTTGCAGGTTCAAAGCCCAGACGGGGGGGCCCGAGGCACAGCACACAGCCCGCTCAGCTCCAGCGAACACATCCACAGCACACAGCCCGCTCAGCTCCAGAGAACACATCCACAGCACACAGCCCGCTCAGCTCCAGAGAACACATCCACAGCACACAGCCCGCTCAGCTCCAGAGAACACATCCACAGCACACAGCCCGCTCAGCTCCAGAGAACACATCCACAGCACACAGCCCGCTCAGCTCCAGAGAACACATCCACAGCACACAGCCCGCTCAGCTCCAGCGAACACATCCACAGCACACAGCCCGCTCAGCTCCAGAGAACACATCCACAGTGCACAGCCCGCTCAGCTCCAGAGAACACATCCACAGCACACAGCCCGCTCAGCTCCAGAGAACACATCCACAGCACACAGCCCGCTCAGCTCCAGAGAACACATCCACAGCACACAGCCCGCTCAGCTCCAGAGAACACATCCACAGCACACAGCCCGCTCAGCTCCAGAGAACACATCCACAGCACACAGCCCGCTCAGCTCCAGAGAACACATCCACAGCACACAGCCCGCTCAGCTCCAGAGAACACATCCACAGCACACAGCCCGCTCAGCTCCAGAGAACACATCCACAGCACACAGCCCGCTCAGCTCCAGCGAACACATCCACAGTGCACAGATGGGCAGCCCGGCTGCGTCACGCCGCCCAGCGAACGCACAACAATGCGAGCAGCTGGACAGAGGACGTGTGAGGCCTGGCTGTGATGTGTGGCTGACTGCAGGAAGGAGAGCGCCGTGCCTTCACACGCCACGAGCAGGGCGCAGAAATCACACACACACACACACACACACACACACACACACACACACACACACACACACACACACACACACACACACACACACACACACACACACACACACACACACACACACACACACACACACACACACACACACACGTCAGGTCCCGGCACCTCCGCACTGTCGCCGGGGAAATCTTCCACTGCCCGCAGAAATCCGTGCACATCCATCAGCCAATGACGGCGTCACAAAAACTCAAATTTATGCGGAATTAATCCCTGGCTTTGACGCACACTACTCCTACATCGGTTGCTCCGGAACGAGGGAGCTGCAGCGATCAGAGATGTGATGAAGCGCGGATACAGAGAGGCCTAAAGCCTCAGTAACAGGCAGGCACTGAGCTGCAGGGAGGCTTAAGGAGGCCTTCTTTATGAGAAATTCAAAATCCAGCTGCAAGTTTTTGATCATCTCCACGCTACAATCAGAAGGATGAGTAACAGACCCGCCACGGGGGGAGGGGGGGGGGCTGAGTGGCTAATCCTGTTACAGGCACATCGGTGGTCTCTTCTAAGATCTAAAACGCCCACAAAACCATCGCAAAGAGCAGTGATGCTGTCGATTGTGATGCTCAGCTCTCGGTGCGAACATTTAGCACCGTCAACCGATAATTCAGCAAAAACATACGTCACGTTGCCTGGGAAATAGTTTTACAGACAGCTCGGAAAAGTAGCACTTTTAAAACTCTAAAATTTAAATGCTTTTTTTATATACTTGAATCAGTATGGAACACAAATGGAAGGCTCCAGGATGATGCGTGTGGGCCTTTAAAACCCAGAGCACGGCCCCCATGGTCTGGTCTCCAGTCTCACTCCACTCTACTGAGTGAGTCTACGACTCACTACTGCCCCCCGTAGAAAGTGTAAGAGCTGCCAGGATCCTCATGGCGGAGAACAGAGAGGTCTGAAGAACGGGAAACAGACAGAAAGCTCTGCGGAATGTTCCCAGCCGGCAGCCGGTGCTGGGGGATGGTGCATGTGGCTAATTCTCTGACTGAGCCAGGGTAACCTGTGGCTGAAAAACCCTGCCTACGCCCTGCCTACACCCTCCAGGACTGGGGTTCCCCATTGCGGGGCTAAATCATGCTTCAGGATTAGGTTTGTGTTGTGCTTGTTCAGTTCAGTCCAACCAGGCTACTGTCTGTACTGCTACACGTATGTCCAACCCTGATTTGTTTGCCTGTACCCCCCCCCCCCCCCCCCCCCCATCTATAAAACAGTAAATTGGCAAGGACTTGGGAAACGGTACAATCCTAAATTTAAGAGAACAAAAGGCTTGTCACCGAGCAAAAGGCCGTGGCTCAATCCAAAGGCTTAAAGCTCAGTGTGGTCATCAAGCTCCGATAACACACATTACATCCAATAAGGGGCCTCCCGTTTCACTGGCCACTCAATACCACCATCTTATCAACGCCTTTTAATTGCCACCATAACTCTCTCTGCAGTTAAAGAGCGCTCTGGAGTAAAATAGCGGAGCCGCATGACTCTGGCGAACATGGGCAGTGATCACGCAGAGAGCTTTGCGGTTACTCATTCTGCAGATCAGGAACAGGGAGGTAAAATGGAGGTCCTTCCTTCTGAATGAAAGACGGGGAGACGGCGTCTGTGCGCAGAAGGCCGCGTCCGTTCCCCAGCGCCCCGGAGGCGGTTGTCTGGCAGGCGGAGGGAGAGGGTGACTCACTCGGACCTGCGCCACGGAGACCAGCGAAACCACAACACCACCGCAGCCCGCAGCCTTGTCTGAGCGCGCCAGCCAATCACTGCCGTCCACTCCAGCCCCGGCCGACCAATCACGATGGCGCGCCTCCGCTCCACTCTCAGCACACCAATCAGAGGGGCCAGAGCACTGCCTGGCTTCTGGAAAGATCCTCAGCCGGCAAACAGGCCACGAATAAAAGGAGGGAGCCAGGCAGAAGCGTATCCAACGCCACTCATCTCCATGACAACACACCACCGTTCCCTCCTGCATCACCACTGGCCAAATATCTCATTTGACCTTGTGGGCCAGAATGGACACATCGGCCATTTCTGTATTCAATGAAACACGGAACAGACGCTTAGGGGCAGACACTCGGGTTAGGTTCTGCGTCTGTGTGTCTGGAAATGTATTTAGTCCAGAGGGAACCCCAACAATCAGGTCTCGGGGAGCCAAGGGACACTTTTAAAAAGGTGACTCCAGACAGAACATTGCTTGTGTGGGAGGTAGAGGGCTCATTCCAATCCCTTTTCTCTTTTCTTCTCTGCTTTTCTCGCGCCTAGCTGCACCCATCGGGAGAGGTTAGAAAAAAATGTGAAAGTGAAGACAGGGAAATGGAGAAAGCCTGAATTAAGCAGATGGAATGTCCTTCAAACATCAGTCCGAAGCCACGTCTGTAACTGATGGAGAGAGGTGGATCCACAGGTCAGTTACAGAAGTGGCAGATGGGGAAAGGTGGATCCACAGGTCAGTTACAGACGTGGCAGATGGGGAAAGGTGGATCCACAGGTCAGTTACAGACGTGGCAGATGGGGAAAGGTGGATCCACAGGTCAGTTACAGACGTGGCAGATGGGGAAAGGTGGATCCACAGGTCAGTTACAGACGTGGCAGATGGGGAAAGGTGGATCCACAGGTCAGTTACAGACGTGGCCGATGGGGAGAGGTGGATCCACAGGTCAGTTACAGACGTGGCAGATGGGGAGAGGTGGATCCACAGGTCAGTTACAGACGTGGCCGATGGGGAGAGGTGGATCCACAGGTCAGTTACAGACGTGGCAGATGGGGAGAGGTGGATCCACAGGTCAGTTACAGACGTGGCCGATGGGGAGAGGTGGATCCACAGGTCAGTTACAGACGTGGCAGATGGGGAGAGGTGGATCCACAGGTCAGTTACAGACGTGGCAGATGGGGAGAGGTGGATCCACAGGTCAGTTACAGACGTGGCCGATGGGGAGAGGTGGATCCACAGGTCGATCGTCGACCGCAAAAGATGCGCTGATGTTTTCTTGCTCAAAAGGAAATATTGGGAGTTCCTAACTTCTACTTCCAGCTCCAAGAAGGAACATTTAAGGGGTTGGATTGCCGGACCTCAAACTATTTCTGGGTCAGGAGGAAGTAAAAAATAAGAGAAGAAAAATAAGCAAAGGGAATGAGCCCGGAGACTCATGTTTATCTTTAACAGTAAAAACTAATTACACAAACGTACGGTGGGTCTCACAATATGTATCTTAGTGCTAGCAGTCACATAAATTGCACACGGCTGAAAGCTGCCAGCCTGACTGGAGGAGAGTAGAGTGACTGGCTGCAGGTGGAGCGGTCCGGCGGGGTAGAGCGTCCGGCGGTCTCCACAGATCCGGTGACTCAGCGGCTTCATTCAGAAGACCCAAGGCCAACCCATCCAGTCTCACTGTCAAAGGATGGCCATTCAGATGTAAAAACGTGTACAGGCAGGGAGAGAAACAGCCAGACAGAGAGAGGGAATAAAAGAAAGCTGAAGAGAAAAGGGTGAAATAGGAAGAGTGAAATATTCTTGCATCCTCAGGACTCGATGTAGACCACAGCCAGACCGTATAGAGCGGCTCAGTCAGTAAAGGCTCTATAGAGGGGCTCAGTCAGTAAAGGCTCTATAGAGGGGCTCAGTCAGTAAAGGCTCTATAGAGGGGCTCAGTCAGTAAAGGCTCTATAGAGGGGCTCAGTCAGTAAAGGCTCTATAGAGGGGCTCAGTCAGTAAAGGCTCTATAGAGGGGCTCAGTCAGTAAAGGCTCTATAGAGGGGCTCAGTCAGTAAAGGCTCTATAGAGCGGCTCAGTCAGTAAAGGCTCTATAGAGGTGCTCAGTCAGTAAAGGCTCTATAGAGGGGCTCAGTCAGTAAAGGCTCTATAGAGGGGCTCAGTCAGTAAAGGCTCTATAGAGGGGCTCAGTCAGTAAAGGCTCTATAGAGGGGCTCAGTCAGTAAAGGCTCTATAGAGCGGCTCAGTCAGTAAAGGCTCTATAGAGCGGCGCAGTCAGTAAAGGCTCTATAGAGCGGCTCAGTCAGTAAAGGCTCTATAGAGCGGCTCAGTCAGTAAAGGCTCTATAGAGCGGCTCAGTCAGTAAAGGCTCTATAGAGGGGCTCAGTCAGTAAAGGCTCTATAGAGCGGCTCAGTCAGTAAAGGCTCTATAGAGGGGCTCAGTCAGTAAAGGCTCTATAGAGGGGCGCAGTCAGTAAAGGCTCTATAGAGGGGCGCAGTCAGTAAAGGCTCTATAGAGGGGCTCAGTCAGTAAAGGCTCTATAGAGCGGCGCAGTCAGTAAAGGCTCTATAGAGGGGCTCAGTCAGTAAAGGCTCTATAGAGGGGCTCAGTCAGTAAAGGCTCTATAGAGGGGCGCAGTCAGTAAAGGCTCTATAGAGGGGCTCAGTCAGTAAAGGCTCTATAGAGGGGCTCAGTCAGTAAAGGCTCTATAGAGGGGCTCAGTCAGTAAAGGCTCTATAGAGGGGCTCAGTCAGTAAAGGCTCTATAGAGGGGCTCAGTCAGTAAAGGCCCTATAGAGCGGCTCAGTCAGTAAAGGCTCTATAGAGGTGCTCAGTCAGTAAAGGCTCTATAGAGGAGCTCAGTCAGTAAAGGCTCTATAGAGGGGCTCAGTCAGTAAAGGCTCTATAGAGCGGCTCAGTCAGTAAAGGCTCTATAGAGGGGCTCAGTCAGTAAAGGCTCTATAGAGGGGCTCAGTCAGTAAAGGCTCTATAGAGGGGCTCAGTCAGTAAAGGCTCTATAGAGGGGCTCAGTCAGTAAAGGCTCTATAGAGGTGCTCAGTCAGTAAAGGCTCTATAGAGGTGCTCAGTCAGTAAAGGCTCTATAGAGGGGCTCAGTCAGTAAAGGCTCTATAGAGGGGCTCAGTCAGTAAAGGCTCTATAGAGGGGCTCAGTCCGTAAAGGCTCTATAGAGGGGCTCAGTCAGTAAAGGCTCTATAGAGGGGCTCAGTCAGTAAAGGCTCTATAGAGGGGCTCAGTCAGTAAAGGCTCTATAGAGGGGCTCAGTCAGTAAAGGCTCTATAGAGGGGCTCAGTCAGTAAAGGCCCTATAGAGCGGCTCAGTCAGTAAAGGCTCTATAGAGGTGCTCAGTCAGTAAAGGCTCTATAGAGGAGCTCAGTCAGTAAAGGCTCTATAGAGGGGCTCAGTCAGTAAAGGCTCTATAGAGGGGCTCAGTCAGTAAAGGCTCTATAGAGCGGCTCAGTCAGTAAAGGCTCTATAGAGGGGCTCAGTCAGTAAAGGCTCTATAGAGGGGCTCAGTCAGTAAAGGCCCTATCGAGCCAGATTCCAGCTTCAGTGTAACATGAAGAAAAGAAAATAGGAAAATATAAAACCCTGAGAAAGAGGCAGAGGCTATTCTGCATATACTATACTCTCACTGAGGTGCTGCTGATGCAGATCAGTGTCAGAGTCACTCACCACCAGTCACTATGAGTGACCACACGTCCAGTCCTCCCAGGCTACTTTCCAAGAGCTTCACAGCGAACACGAGGTAATCTTCACATTATGAACCCCTATCAGGGAGAATTTCACATTACGAACCCCTATCAGGGAGAATTTCACAGATTTTTTTGCTATTATTTTAGTATGCCCGTGTCATTAGCACCAGAAGGGAGCTAGCCAGGAGTCTCGACATAAATTGCATAGCATTACAAAAGAAATTGCATTATTTATTTACATCTTGCCAGTATTTATGAATACTGAGAGGAGAGTTCTCCCCCCTTGCAGCCAGTGGTTTATTTCTCCGATATGACACTTCCTGTATTGTGAGCCCCCCCCCAACCCCCTCCAAAAAACACCAAGAATTATAACAGATCTGGTGATTTCGTCAGCCAGAGAGAGGTACTCACACTGCGCGAGGAATAGAAGTGGTGTGCCCTGGTGAGGGGGGCCGTTAGCTCAGCCAAATAAACTCAAATATAGAAATTAAAGCCTTGAGTGATACAATCTACAGTTTTGAATTCGTGCAACGAAAAATGAAATTATTATTCTATGCGCTTTGATTGTAATTTCCCATGAGTGTCAGTGCGCACGTGACTATATCACTTCGGGCACAAATAATTAGAGACAATACTTCCATTGTAATGCTCGTTGTTTTAGCGCTTTTCTTGTAAAGTAGGTTTGTACCACAGGCAAAACTGATGTATCAATGCAAAATACACGCCAGTGTATCGATGACTAACAATTTCATTTGAAAGGTGCCTTCAATCGATCTTCACGTGGTCTGCCAGCTTCGTTCAAAACAAAATATTCGTTTAGAACTTCCATCGATTCTTAAGAGAGAGAAACATTCGCGGAGTTACGGGCCAGGAGGTTAATGCCGTGCTTTACCGTAACTCTGCGCTGCGTACCATGTGTTCTGCGTAAGACCAAACTTCTTTTGTGCAAAATCTGGCCAAGTATTGCGCTGCATTACATCACCGAGTACATTTGTACTTAAATTTGAATTAATGTTGTAACAAATGTTACACAAGACACACCACGTCTGTAACGAAGCGGAAATGTGGACAAAGCTACGACAGAAGCGCCCGTTCGCTGGAACACAATGCAGGTACGAAGATTCAACTGCTCATCAATTCCCGTCTCATTTGCCCTACAATTAGCCTTTTAAAGTACATCATAGCCTGACGCAACAAGTAGCGCTAAATAACTGTGTTTTGTTTATATTTACCTTGCAATGTATGATTTTCCATCTTTTCCGCTCTTGATTTCCCCCAAAGTGAGACTTCCTTTGCCCTCGTATGCGGTGTTAATTCAGAGACACGGGCAGGCAGCTGGAGACGCGGTCAGAGTCCGAGTGGAGGCGCGCGCTCATCCAGCACTGGGTGGCCGAGAGCCAACAAGTAGCGGCGCTAATTATCAACGCTAAAAGCTACAGATTTAACTTAATCATTTACCAGCACTTATATGATGCCCGAAAACCTTATTAAGCGCGTTGCTTTCCCCCCGATTGTCGGTATATCTTACGTTACACAATATGCAACACAGACTATACCAATGATCTCGTCCTCAGGGAGCGGTTCCCCTCTGTATAGCATGAGAAAATATTCCTCAACGCTAGGCCAACATTGCCCTAGCCTACTTGTTAACGTCCTGTGGGCAAATATTTTTCTTTCTCGGTACAGTGTCATTCACACTTGTTCCTGTTTGGTTTTGAAAATATATTCTATAGCCTATTGTCATATTAAAACCACATCTTAAATACGATTATTGTAATAGTAGGCTATAACGTGACGCGAATATGAAAAATAATTTCACGAGGGTAAAACAACTTAATGCGTTTGGCATCAATAACGGCCGAGCTTGTATTGGATGGTGTGAGCACCCGTTGCTCCCAGCCATTTGTCGCCAACTCAGACTACACCTTACATTACATTACATTAATGGCATTTGGGAGACGCTCTTATCCAGAGCGACGTACAACAAAGTCCAAAGTGCATACCCATAACCAGGGATAAGTGCGCTGAAAGACCCTAAAGGGGAGTACAATTTTAACTGTCACCTGCAAATAGGACCAGGGCCTATTTGATCATCAATTTAAGACCAGACGAGCTGCTGCATTCTGGATAAATTGGAGGGGTCTGATGGCGGACGCTGGGAGGCCAGCCAAGAGGGAGCTGCAGTAGTCCAGACGGGACAGAACCATCGCTTGGACCAGGAGCTGGGTCGAGTAGGGGGTGAGAAAGGGGCGGATTCTCCGGATGTTGTATAGGAAGAACATGCATGACCGGGTCACCACCGCAATGTTCTCGGAGAGGGACAGTCCATGACCACGCCAAGGTTCCTTGCACAGGGTGATGGCGTGAGTGTGGTATCCCCGAGGGAAATGGAGAGATCCAGATGGGGTGAGGTAATGGCAGGGATGAGTATCATTTCAGTCTTACCTGGGCTCTGGATGTCACTCAGGCAAGCAGAGATACGGGCTGAAACCTGTGTATCAGATGGTGGGAATGAGATGAAGAGTTGGGTATCATCCGCATAGCAGTGGTAGGATAGACCATGTGCAGTGATAACAGGGCCAAGGGAACGAGTGTAAAGACAGAAAAGAAGCGGGCCTAGGACTGAGCCCTGGGGAACTCCTGTGGCAAGGGGCCAAGGTGTCGTTAGTCACCACTTAATTGACCAATTAAAGCAGTTAATTACACAGATAACTCACCGCCCCTAGCACTTGCACACCCTGCGGCTCTCCATGACCAGGGGTGAGGAAGACTCTTCTAGACTTATCTCAGGGATCTGAAACTCAAATCCCCGAGGGTCACTGTGTTGGCTGGTTTTTGATGTGTACCTGTGCTTAAGGGCTTAATTAAAGTAAATGATTGGCTCAAGAGTTTATGGTAAATGGTTTGCATTTATATTGCGCCTTTATCCAAAGCGCTGTACATTTACATTTACATTTTAGTCATTTGGCAGACGCTTTTAATCCAAAGCGATTTACAAGTGCATAGGTTCTACCATAAGTCAAAGCATCACATCCAGAAACTAGCAAAATACACATGAAATGCTGTTCTAAACATTTTTTTTTGGGGGGGGGGGGGGGGTTAGACAAGGATAGGGATATCAGAAAGGAGGGGTAGGGGAAATCAGGAGGGAGGACTAAGGTAGAGTTTGAAAAGGTGGGTTTTGAGTCTGCGTCGAAATAGGGGGAGGGATTCTGCTGTTCTGACAGTGGTAGGCAAGTCATTCCACCACTGAGGAACCAGAACGGAAAACAGGCGTGAACGTGCAGCTCGACCGCCAGGTGCACGTAGAGAGGGAACCATAAGACGACCAGAGCTGGCAGACCGGAGTGGTCTAGCTGGGGAGTAGGGAGTGATCAGGGATTGTATGTAAGGTGGGGCAGTCCCCTTAGCAGCCTGAAATGCCAACACTAGGGCCTTGAAACGGATGCGTGCGGCAATAGGAAGCCAGTGGAGGCCAATCAGAAGTGGGGTGACATGAGCCGACCTGGGCTAACTGGTGATCAGGCGGGCTGCAGCATTCTGGACCAGCTGGAGGGGCTTGATTGCGCACGCTGGGAGACCGGCTAGGAGGGAGTTGCAGTAATCCAGGCGGGAAATGACGAGCGCCTGGACTAGGAGCTGGGTGGCTTTCTCAGTCAGGAGATGACGGATACAGCGTATATTATACAGAAAGAACCTGCAGGTTCTGGCAGTGGAGGATACTTGTGGAGCCAGGGTGAGGCAGTTATCAAGAGTCAGCCCAAGATTCTTTGCCGTACGGGAGGAGGAAACTACAAAGTCCTCAACAGTCAATGAGATGTACATTTGATGTTTCTCATTCACCCATTCATACACACACTCACACACCAACAGCGATTGGCTGCCATGCAAGGCACCGACCAGCTCGTCAGGAGCATTTAGGGGTTAGGTTTCTTGCTCAGGAACACTTCGACACAGCCCAGGCGGGGGATCGAACCGGCAACCCTCCGACTGCCAGATGACTGCTCTTACTGCCTGAGCCATGTCGCCCCAGTTTATCTGTCACATTTCAAATGCCTAAATTGGCTGCTGGTTATAAAGGGAACAAGGTGTGTGGATTCTTTAGCCAATCAATGACTTGAATGAAACACTGGGGCTAAGAACATCCAGAAAACCAGCAGACGCTGCGGTCCTCCAGGACTGGAGTTAAACCTGCAGACACTGCAGCCCACCAGAACCAGAGTTAAACCTGCAGACACTTCGGCCCTCCAGGACTGGAGTTAAACCTGTAGACACTGCGGCCCTCCAGGACTGGAGTTAAACCTGTAGACACTGCGGCCCTCCAGGACTGGAGTTAAACCTGGAGACACTGCGGCCCTCCAGGACTGGAGTTTGACATGTGTGCCCTAGACAGTAAGAAATTATTTATAACAAAATTTTTTTTTTATTATTATTTTTTTTTTAAATGCACATAGAATGTGGTGTCTCGGTGGCGCAGCCTGTAGGGCACTGACCGCATGCTCATTGCGAGCCGCGACGTCGGCGGTTCGAATCCGACCGTCCGACATTTGTCGCATGTCTTCCCCTCTCTCTCACTCCCATTCTTCCTGTCTCTCTATACTATATACTGTCCAATAAAGCTGAAAAAGGCTTAAAAAATATCTTTAAATGCACATAGAATTAATGCAATACAAAAATATATGTTCAATTAAAATGTTTTGATGGAAGAACCACACTTCTGCTCTTCTGGTTACCAAGCAACACAAGGACATGATGGAGTCACTGACCCCTCTTCCATGAATTATGCCGTTTACATTACGTTACCACCCTCATCTTCTCCATCATTCACTTTCCCTTTGTGTTCAGGGATGGACCGCTGGCAGACTGCTGACCTTTGACCCCAAACTCTGAGCCCCCGGGGAGATTGAGACCCCCTTCTTCTTCACAGAATCTGATTGGAGAGTTGGTCGCTGAATTCAGCCAGCCCTGTTTCTGAGGGAAAGTCATTGAAGTTTTCAATCTTCCTTTTTTTGTGTTTGATCTGATGTGGGCTGCGCTAAAATGTCCTCCTCATTAGTGCAACTGTACCTCGGATGAAGTGGTTCCTCCCTGCGGCCTCCAGTGGATGAAAGGAACAAGGAACTGCAGGCTTGTGTAGCAACAGAGACACACAGTGAGGCCCAGTAAGACCCAGTAAGGCCCATCAGGACCACTGTGTGAGCCAGGGCTTGTGTCACAAAGCAAGATTACAGTTAGCTGGTAACTGCACTGAGTAAAACCTACAAAGCAAGATTACAGTTAGCTGGTAACTGCACTGAGTAAAACCTACAAAGCAAGATTACAGTTAGCTGGTAACTGCACTGAGTAAAACCCACAAAGCAGGATTACTGAGTTAGCTGGATAACTGCACTGAGTAAAACCCACAAAGCAGGATTACTGAGTTAGCTGGATAACTGCACTAGAGTAAAATCCTCACAAATGTGGAAGATGTAAAGAACTTTAAACTTTAAATAAAACCAGCAGCGCTCTGCAAGCTTGACAACTGTCCAGATGCCCAACATTCAAAATCCGGCCCTGGTTTTCTTTTCTCCCAGGTAATTAGTGCTGCTGATTGGCCAGACTGCCTTCACACCTGACTCCCAGGTAAAGGGAGGGTGAACACACCTGACTCCCAGGTAAAGGGAGGGTGAACACACCTGACTCCCTGACTCCCAGGTAAAGGGAGGGTGAACACACCTGACTCCCAGGTAAAGGGAGGGTGAACACACCTAACTCCCAGGTAAAGGGAGGGTGGAACAGCAACAATCCCACAAAATGTGATAGGTGATAGGTAATAATAATAATAATAATAATGAAGAACAATAACAACACATGGAGGACCATAGCTCAGAGGTGTTTGAAAGAACAAAGAGGGTCTCGCTGTTTATCAATTTTCACTTTTTAATAAGAATAATGAGTGCATTCCATGGAATGTAACATTACACAGGCTGATGGGGGGCGGTCTCTGTAATGGACAGGGGGGCTCTGATTCATATATCCATCATACACAGATCAGGGGGCAGGGCGGGGGGAGGAATGGACTGGTCGGCCGTTGCAGTGCATTGTGGGCAGGCGGGGGTGGGCCCTAGCCTTTGGAGACGGCGTACTGCTGCAGGAGGGAGGAGATGTCGCCGGACTCTGTCACCTCCTCAGGCAGGGAGCCCTCCTGGTCCTTAATGCAGGGGTCGGCTCCCGACTGCAGGAGCAGCTCCACGATGTCGCCGAACTCGCACGCCGACGCTGCGGAACAGGGCGGGGAGAGGTCACCTGACCAGGCTGCTCTGTCACGTGACCAGGCCACTGTCATTCAGCAGGTCACGTGACCAGGCCACTGTCATTCAGCAC
>NC_083764.1:66646963-66661963 GCF_963514075.1 Conger conger | reverse complement strand
CCTGGCTGTTGATGTCGGCGTTGTTCTGCAGCAGCACAGACACCAGCTCTTTGTGTCCCCGATCACAAGCCCAGTGGAGCAGCGCCCTGCCCTGAAACACACACACCCCAAACACTCACTAACCCGGTCTGTCTCAGAGTCTCTCAGTCTCAGAGTCTCTCAGTCACTCAGTCTCAGAGTCTCTCAGTCTCAGAGTCTCTCAGTCTCAGAGTCTCTCAGTCTCAGAGTCACTCAGTCACTCAGTCCCACAGTCTCAGAGTCACTCAGTCTCAGAGTCTCTCAGTCTCAGAGTCTCTCAGTATCAGAGTCTCTCAGTATCAGAGTCTCTCAGTATCAGAGTCTCAGAGTCACTCAGTCCCACAGTCACAGAGTCTCTCAGTCTCAGAGTCACTCAGTCCCACAGTCTCAGGGTCACTCAGTCTCAGAGTCTCTCAGTCCCACAGTCACAGAGTCACTCAGTCTCAGAGTCTCTCAGTCCCACAGTCACAGAGTCTCTCAGTCCCACAGTCTCAGAGTCACTCAGTCTCAGAGTCTCTCAGTCCCACAGTCACAGAGTCTCTCAGTCCCACAGTCTCAGAGTCACTCAGTCCCACAGTCTCAGAGTCACTCAGTCCCACAGTCTCAGAGTCACTCAGTCCCACAGTCTCAGAGTCTCTCAGTCCCACAGTCTCAGAGTCACTCAGTCCCACAGTCCCACAGTCTCAGAGTCACTCAGTCACTCAGTCCCACAGTCACAGAGTCACTCAGTCCCACAGTCTCAGAGTCTCTCAGTCCCACAGTCTCAGTCACTCAGTCCCACAGTCTCAGAGTCTCAGAGTCTCTCAGTCTCAGAGTCACTCAGTCCCACAGTCTCAAAGTCTCTCAGTCCCACAGTCTCAGAGTCACTCAGTCCCACAGTCTCAGAGTCACTCAGTCTCAGAGTCACTCAGTCTCAGAGTCACTCAGTCTCAGAGTCACTCAGTACCACAGTCACAGAGTCACTCAGTCCCTCAGTCTCAGAGTCAAAGAGTCTCTCAGTCTCAGAGTCACAGAGTCTCTCAGTCAGAGTCTCTCAGTCACAGAGTCTCTCAGTCTCAGAGTCTCTCAGTCTCAGAGTCTCTCAGTCTCAGAGTCTCACCTCCTCATCTTTGAGATTGACGTCCACCTTCTTGGAGTCGATAGCCTTGGTGACGTGCTCAATGTTGTTCTCTCTGCAGTAGTCAAATATGTTCTTATCCTCTTCCCTTTGAGAAACGAAGAGGGGTCAGACAGCAGGTGAGGAGCGGTCTTAATACACACAGCAATAACGCCCGTATTGATCTGATAACATATCCAGCCCTGCAAACTACTCTACATCAAAACAGGTGTACAAAGTTCTCACAACACAAGACTAAGTCACAGTTACAAGTTACAGACACACTGAGTAAAGCAACGATAAACTGCAGCCAGGATATTTTAACCCTGCATTCAGCACACTTATCAAGAGGTCCATTTCACGGAACTTGGAATATGCTGGATTGTTAAGATCCCATGAAGCCCTCAGTATAGATGGCCAGTTGTGTTCATTTCAACTTGGGCAATTGACATATTTTAACCATTACCATTATGTTGTCATCATGAGGTTGAGGAACCAATCAGAGATGAGAGGAGGCAGACTGCTCTTTTGGAGGATCTCCATGACTACCAGAGTGACAGTTAGTGTTCCAAAGCATTGTTCAGTAATTAAAAATGTTCCAGTGAAAAAGCACTCAAGCCCATCCAAGCCTTTTATCAATAGTCCTCAAAAGTATGTGCATAATGATATAATACACATACAAATATAGTATTGTGGATAGTCATATTTAAACTTATTTCTATCATCGTGTCCCATTAGGGAGTTCTGTGCAGTCACAACTGTAATTACTGTCCACTCACTGCAGGGAACAGACTGTGAAGCACAGCCAGATGCTAGCTCCTTCAGCCAGCCCTACAGCCCAGGAGCCAAGCCACGTAGGCACGTAGCCCCTCAGCGATGCCTGTAGCCCCTCAGTGATGCCTACAGCCCCCCAGTGATGCCTACAGCCCCTCAGCGATGCCTACAGCCCCTCAGCGATGCCTACAGCCCCTCAGCCATGCCTACAGCCGAGACGATGTCGCTGGAATGACGCTTCGCCGTTTCGCCCGGCAGAGCCGTGCAGTGATGGCGGTGTGTGATGTCATCATCGCGGTGCGTTTGATCACCTGATCTTTTCCTCCTGGAAGAGGGAACTGACCGTCGCGCCTCCGAATCCCGTCCGACGCTCCCGCCCCCTTCTGTCAGCCGTCTGGGACAGGAAACCACAGCAAACACACCCACCAATCAGGAGCCTGGGCGCTCACACCCTCCATACTTTCACTGGGTGACTGTCCACCGGACAGCTGCGGGAGAGCTCCGCTGAGTAAAATCCTGAAACCACTGTGTCTTATTGCGCTTTATTCCGGTTTCTCAGGAAAATCAAATCATGGAAAAACAGCTTGTGGCATGAACCCTTCTCCCCCGGGGGGACGTGCAGTTACCTTAGAGCTGCCCTCAGGGTCCAGGGCATGGACACAGGACACGTACTCCTGCATGGCCTGCTCTGGACTCAGATCCCCCAACTGCTTCCAGGACTGCCTGCGATGCACACAGCACTGTCAGAGCTGCTCAGACACAGCTGATCCACACTGCTCAGACACAGCTGATCCACACTGCTCAGTCACAGCTGATCCTCACTGCTCAGACACAGCTGATCCACACTGCTCAGTCACAGCTGATCCTCACTGCTCAGACACAGCTGATCCTCACTGCTCAGTCACAGCTGATCCACACTGCTCAGACACAGCTGATCCTCACTGCTCAGTCACAGCTGATCCTCACTGCTCAGACACAGCTGATCCTCACTGCTCAGTCACAGCTGATCCTCACTGCTCAGTCACAGCTGATCCTCACTGCTCAGTCACAGCTGATCCTCACTGCTCAGACACAGCTGATCCTCACTCCTCAGACACAGCTGATCCTCACTGCTCAGTCACAGCTGATCCTCACTGCTCAGACACTGCTCAGTCACAGCTGATCCTCACTGCTCAGTCACAGCTGATCCTCACTGCTCAGACACAGCTGATCCACACTGCTCAGTCACAGCTGATCCTCACTGCTCAGTCACAGCTGATCCACACTGCTCAGTCACAGCTGATCCTCACTGCTCAGACACTGCTCAGTCACAGCTGATCCTCACTGCTCAGACACTGCTCAGTCACAGCTGATCCTCACTGCTCAGACACTGCTCAGTCACAGCTGATCCTCACTGCTCAGACACTGCTCAGTCACAGCTGATCCTCACTGCTCAGACACTGCTCAGTCACAGCTGATCCTCACTGCTCAGTCACAGCTGATCCTCACTGCTCAGACACAGCTGATCCACACTGCTCAGTCACAGCTGATCCACACTGCTCAGACAAACCACTCAAACCGTCCTGCAGGGCCTGTCCTGTGGAGTTCATTTAGTGAAAACGCTAGCACAACGCGTTTTACACATGTCCTACAACTCACAAACAAAAACTGTGTTTTGCAAATTCAAAACCCCAATCTACAAACATGCAAAACACGATTATCAAATGAACACATACTGCCTTTTCTTCCGTAGTTCTAGCTGTTCTCCCAAAGGCTCTCTTCAGCTCTAGCATGAGTTCCAGAATGCAATGTGTGTTTTTTTTTCCCTTTGGAAAATTGATTTAATTTTATGCTTACAGTACATGTCAAGCAGAAAAAAGACGAAATGTAAACAAAAAGCATGAAACATTTCCAAAGTGCATAAAATATTTTCAGCTCCACCATTTCTGTTGTCCTTTAAGCAACACATTTAAAAAATCCCAGTGGAGATTGGTACCTAAATAGAGCCCAAATAGTGGAAAAAGACCTCATCAAAATGGCAAGCCCACTAGTCCTCTCAGATTCTAAAATTATTGTGCATTCTGAACACGTTAAGAAATTAATGCACACTTACCATTTCCTCTGGCCTTCAAAGTCGAAAAACCCTGGCTTTGCTGTGTTGCACTTTCCAGCTTTGACCTGCAAAAACAAGAGAGTGGCGCTCGTGCACTGCCTAGGAAGAGGCTCGCTGTATCTCCAAGATAAAAAGCTGGCATAACAGGAAAAGTAACTTCAAACTGACCCTATCTACTTTCTATCTCCAGTATTGGTGTTGCGACTAACGTGACTCAGCTAACAAACCATCTTTAGCGCAGAATAAAACATATTAGGTACAGCTAGAATGTTAATGTATTGACTGGACGACATACAATAAATTAGCTGGGTAGCTACCCCTAGCTAATAAGTACTCTATGGAATAAGGAAGTTGCCAGGCAGCAGCAGGCAAGTTAACGAATGTGTCCGAGTGGCTAGCCAGCTAGCTAACACATCCTGAAAGGAAATGCCAGATTGAATAAAACTCATTGACAGCCGAGTGACAGCCTTTAAAAAGTAATACTGGAAATGCGTCAGGTTATCTCATTACCTGCTTATACCTGGCGTACAGGTACAACAACTGTTCTCTAGTGGCGTTCTGCACCAGACTGGGGAGGCGATCAGCCGCAGCTTCGAACTCAATTTCCAGTTCCTCTCCTTCAAGTCCATGTCCCAAATCCACAGCCCCGCAATCCACCCCCCGTAGACCTAAATCTGAATCTGAATCCGATCCACCCAGTGGCTCTCCTGTGTCGGGCCGAGCCGGATCTGTACCTGAGCCCGTAGCAGAGTCAGGGGAAGACGATGGAGATCGGGACGCCATATTTAATACTTTGACGGAAGCGATGAAGTGGTTCCTCTGGCCTGTTATTTTCTATTCTAGACACCGTTGGAGGTGAATTCGAATGATTGCAGATGTCGTGACAATTGTTCAAATATAGAGTGCAAGCTTGTTATGCTCCGAGTTACCGTCGGAAGCGTTGTAAATACGGTCCCTCCTCGGTACGCTGTTATGAAACGCATATATTGAAACCACGACGAAGAAACAATGGTTCCGACGTTAATGTTGATCCTGTTTGCATACAATCACACGTAGCCTTCGAAAACAGAAATACCAATATTTTGCTGCTTGAAGCCCGAGTGATAATAATGAATCATATTAATAATATAAAACAATCAATTGATAATATTAAAAAAATGTCCAAATTGTTTTCAAATGAATAAAGTATTGAGTCATATGCATGGCATGCATGCAATTTAAAGTTGTATTTATTTTAAAACTTTATATTTATGTGAATATCAAAGTAAATAAAGTAAAATTATCAAATAAATGAACGAATTATCAAATAAATTAACAAATTATCAAATAAAATTGTGCATTAAATAATATGAAACGACAGACCTAAAAGACACGTTACACATAAGTATATTAAGTTCTTTTTAAGTAACGGTTCATATCGTCTCAATACGAAAAATACATTCTGGGTGATTTGTATTATTTGTAGAATTTGTCATTTTCTTTGAAATTTTATATTGAACTAATTTAAATGCTTTGGGTCAATATAAAAGTTTCTGTTTTGCTTTTAGATAATATTAGGCTAATTATAAGGCTAAACCTGTGTATCCCAGTATGCATAATATATATTTTCCAACAGAGGGCAGTATTGTCAAAATAACACAATTTTGGAGCATCTCAGATTAATGGATTAGCCCGGGATTCTTTGTTGAATGAATGAACGAATGAATTGATTGACGAATGAATTAATGAAGGAATAAAAAATAAATACATTTATTTATATAAAGAATTGTTTTTCCAATAACAAATATGGAAGGAGCCAAACACATTCCAAATAAAATGCATACTCATTTATCATTCATATATGCCTCATCAAATATTATTAAAAGAAACGCATTACATTCTGGGGCGGCATGGATAGCAGTGGGTAGCACTGCCGCCTCACAGCAAGGAGGTCCTGGGTTCGAATCCCAGCCGGCCAGGCCTCTCTGTGTGGAGTTTGCATGTTCTCCCCGTGTCTGCGTGGGTTTCCTCCGGGTACTCCGGTTTCCTCCCACAGTCCAAAGACATGCATGTTAGGCTGATTGGAGAGTCTAAATTGCCCGTGGGTATGAGTGTGTGAGTGAATGGTGTGTGTGCGCTGCAATGGACTGGCGACCTGTCCAGGGTGTATTCCTGCCTTTCGCCCAATGTATGCTGGGATAGGCTCCAGCCCCCCTGCGACCCTGTTCAGGATAAGCTGGTTAAGATAATGGATGGATAGATGGATGGAATTACATTATAAATCTGCCACAAACATAAGCTCTGCGCCACCAGAGATATTTAAAAATGTGTAAAAGCACATAAATATTATGATTGCAGTTATGATTATGATTATACTGTTGATGATGATGATGATTATTATTATTATAGTTGTTGTTGTTATTCATTCATTCCCCCTTTATTTCCTGGAAGACACATTGAGGGAATGAACCTTCCTTTAAAAATGGTGCCAAGATTACAATGTGTATTAAAACAGCGACAACAATACTTTAATTATTATTTTAAAAACATATTTGTGTTATTATTGAAGAGCGGGAAAGAGAACGCGGGATGAGAATGTCGTTTATTTTAAGTGAGAGACGATAAGCTGGCATTCGCAGCCCTCCGCTCTGCTCATGTAAGCGCTCCTCCCGTACGGTTGTTGACGACTGGAGTCTGGGTGTGAGGCTGGAGGGGCCTCTCCAGGCTCTGACAGCATACCGCCAGCCCTGGAGAGTCTGTGCAAGCCCCAGTCAGCCAGGATACACAGACCGTTAGTCATTCCCTGGAGCGCACTGCTGGCAGCACAAGGACAGGAAATGCTGTCTGCTTCCCTGTGAGCCGAGGATAAGACAAGCTCAGGCCAGGAAGCCTCTGGGACAGGAGGAGAATACGACTTCACCAGGAACGCCAGACACCTGCAGCGGCAGACCAGAACAAAACAACAACAAACATTAAAGTGAATGATGCAAAAACCAGGTCATTGTGCAACTGAATCAGAAGTAATCAGTGGTCACCTGCGCTCCACGTCACAGGAAAAGGTCCTCATTATGTGTCTAACTGTCCCGTGTAATTCAAGTGCAGCCAGAAGTTTTAACTGTGTATTATGTCCTGAGATGGAAAAAGAGCTTTGGTAATAGTTGCCACTGAACAGAAAAACAGAATCCAACAGGGGGAATACTGTGCCTGTGCTTTAACAAAATTAAATCCTTTAAAAAGAACACATCCCATGCTCATTTCAGCTTTTCATCTGCACACTTTAGTCAACATGTAACCAGAAAAGATTATTTTATTCTGAAGTTAAAAGGACATGCAATTAAAAGAAGATAAAAATGCAACTTATTTTTGCAAAGGGCCACCCAGAAGGAGCGCTGTTATTAAAGTATTCACCATAAAAAAATACAATTATCATGATCATAATCATGATCATAATAATCCATATGAAGCACGGTAGCACTGTTGGCAGGTGAGAGGACGCTGTGGGTTTGTGTTCAGGAGGATTAGCATTAAGATAAAATGACGCCACTCCGTAGTGCTCACACAGGCTGGATACTCGCATGCACTGTCTGCTCTTTATAAACTGCTGACAAATGAATCGAGCAGATAGGAACTAAACCAAAGCCTATTCCCAGAAACTGTGTCAGTGTTTTATTTGCAAGACATACATTTCTTTAGTTACAACACAAATTGTTGTTTGTTAGTTTAATATTACACTTATTGATGATACTGCATTTTTGCATTCCCGAGAGTAAGACTGCTGTTTTCTCTACTGTACATCTACCCAGTAATGTAATGTACTGTATGGAGAATAAACCATTTTATTCACAGAAATGTTTTCCAAAGACTACCAGATTCCAAGGGAAAGTCTATTTGTCAGGAATTAGACCAGAAATCTGAGACTATAGCACACCAGGGCCGCAGCGTCTGCAGGTTTTTCAGCACGGTTGCACTTTGATTGACTAACTACTCCAGACACCTTGTTTCAAAAGCCAGAATTGACTGCTGATGGCAAGATGGTAAATAGTAAATGGTTGGAATTTATATAGCACCTTTATCCAAAGCGCTGTACAATAGATACTTCTCATTCACCCATTCATACACACACTCACACACCAACGGTGATTGGCTGCCATACAAGGCACCAACCAGCTCGTCATGAGCATTCAGGGTTAGATGTGGGATCGAACTGGCAACCCTCCAACTGTCAGATAACTGATCTTATCGCCTGAGCCAATGTCACCCCCCATGCAAGAGACCTGCAGACTGTGAGGCCCTCTGGAATCTGAACACCCGTAGTTTAGGTAATCAGCCCATGTGATCAATGAAGATAAAATTGGACTGGATCAGGTAATGGACCCAAATTGCCACAGCACAGAGTCATTACATTACTAGTAACACAACTGGTGTTGGTCTGCTACTATTCACAAGAAGACTGTCCTCGCCCCAACAGGTTAAAATGAGCACTTCTCTAATCTGTTGTTTCTCATCTGTTTGTGCTCAAACTTTGTAGTGACACTGGGGGGGTGACAATGCCGGAGTGCACTCCTCCACCCGCTGCTACTCTTCGCTTATATGGTCTTTCCCGCTGGGCTCTGTTCTTACAGTTGAGCTGTCCTGATCGTTGAAGCTCCGGCTAAATGTGCCCTAACAATCACTGCTCACTCAAAGTCACAGAGGCCTCCTCCAGCAGTCACACTATCTATAATAATAGGAAAGCAGACCTGTCTGTTTATGTGTGACTCTAGACATGATAGGATG
The DNA here is from genome assembly GCF_963514075.1 of Conger conger. Lineage (NCBI taxonomy): Eukaryota > Metazoa > Chordata > Actinopteri > Anguilliformes > Congridae > Conger > Conger conger. The sequence goes on along the minus strand of NC_083764.1, from coordinate 66,653,228 downwards.
TTATTTTCTAAATGACTGAGCCACGTCCGTATGTTTTGGCCTAAGAAAACTGCACAATGGGCTTACAGTTAAAACTTGTAACCCAGTTATATGCCCCAAACTTGTATTCGAAGAACGCAATTGTCTGTAGGGCGGCCTACGTGTGTTCTACATGGAAGTATGTAATTAATCTTACAGTTTCTGCCCAGTTATCTTGGCGACTCTGTGTGTGTGTGTGTGTGTGTGTGTGTGTGTGGGTGGGGGGTTAACATGTCGTATGTTAATGCGCAGTGACGTCATTACGTCGTTTACAGACTGTGATGGCGGTTGGAAATTTTCTCAGAACAAATCCGAAAGGAAGGCGAGGAAGTCACATAAGAGGTTACATGCCATCGGCGTTGTTGTTTACAGTCGTGTAGCTTACTCATTTTTGGTCCCGGGGAGGGAATTTTGAGCACGTATATGTCGTGAATGCCGTCCTTTCTTCGTTCAATAATATGTGGGACGGGGACTCTTCGCCGTACGACAACAATCGGGACGAGGCAGAAGAAGACAGAGTGGACTCAGGCACACAAAGCTTGCGAAGTACAGTGGCCACATCCCGCTACCTGCGATAGTAGCTAGCTGGGTTTACCCAAGCCCGAGAAGACGGGGTGACAGTCGAGAGTACAGACCAGACAACCCGGCTGAGAATTAGGAAGAAAGATCGTCCGGGATGAAATTCACGGAGCACCTCTCGGCTCACATCACGCCAGAGTGGAGAAAACAATACATCCAGTATGAGGTAAATTCGGACGGTCACTGGGCTGTCAATCTGAAACATTACGGGCACAAAGTGTGGCTAACGCAGGCAGCCATACAGACAGGTAACTAACGTTAAATATACTAGTATATAAATTAAACCCTCACAGTATGATAGCTAGATGATAGATTACGTTAGCTATACAATTAGGTATCGTTGTGTAACGTTACCTCATTTACATGTCAATAGTGATGGACATGATTGTCAGCTGGCTATTAGTGTAGATAACTTAGCATAGCTATGTCGGTACCTTAGCAAGCTAGCTAGCTAACGTTATTATGTTGAATACCTGCTGCTACTTACTAGCGCTAGCTTCGTAACAGGGCGCAGACTCACTGGTTAAGGTTATTCAGATTATCTACCTTTTTGAACTAGAATAAACGGCAAGTATCAGCACCGCCTTAACAGCGTATTGGATGCTCTGCTGGTTGTGCGAAAGAGTTTATAGCTAGCTAGCTAGCTTGTTCGGGTAGCTGACTTTAGCTTCACATAAGCAATCGCCAAGTCAAGACGAGGCTTTGACAGCTACAAGCAACAGAATTAAAGGTTCCTTTGCACAGTATGGCGATGATGCAGTGTTTTTAAATAAGGCACGTTATCACGTTTTAGCTAGCTAGGTTAACCTTTTTTAATTCAGCAACTTAGCATCTTCAGCGTGGGTATGGCAACGATAGTATCCACGGTGAGGTGACATTAGCTAACGTTGCTGTGTACGTTACAAAGAAAATCAAGGATGCTACCGCTAGCTATCGTTAGCAGATAGCTTTCATCCCATGTGCATGCCATTATAAAACAACACAAAATAATTAGATATCCTAGTATTGTGTGTGTGTGTGTGTGTGTGTGTGTGTGTGTGTAAAATTGTTATTACTGTTCGCAAGTATTAGTTTCCTCAGTTCATTGTATCTTTAGCCCAAATTTGGCTCTCGTTTCAGTTCGGTAGCCTGTTGTTTTAAGGTTGCGATTGTTTAACAGAAGCCTTATCAATATGATAAGCTTATCTCATTAGATATTATTGTAGGCACATATTATATGACCATTTATTAGTACTATGAGTCATGCTGATATATTGTTTCATATATTTGGATCTGTATTTCCTTGGCCCTAGAACATACTCATTTGAATGGCTCTTGGTATGAAATTGCGGCTTTCCTGATCGTTGAAACTGGTCTAGACGGAGTGAGTTAGTGCGAGGATACGACACAAGCCGACCAGATGCAGGTATAGACGTTTAAAAGGATTTTAAATCTGATTTGCCTCAGATCATAGATGACGATTCTCAGCCTACATTGTAAGTGTCTCTGGAGTCGGCTGTCTGGGCTGGCGCAAAGCCGAGGAAACTTACAGTGACAGTGGAAACTCACCCAAAGTGGCTGCACATGAGCGGATTCCTGTTCCTCTTCTGACACGACGCCTGTCGAACGTGAGCTAGCACATTTCACCCGCGGCAGTGGGAAGACCTGTGTGTTTACATAGCTGCGCCGAAGAGGGAACACCTCACCCTTCGTCTGAAATAAAGCGCATGTTAATTACTATAATTCTCTGTACCAGGGAGTGCTGTTTCATATGCTGTTATCATATGCTGCTGTTGTGTTTTTGTTACTGCGGCCTAAACGTTCCAGCTCTTTTCTCCAGTTATATGGTGTTTTCGGGATACATTACGTGTATATAAAACATTTACCCCCTATATTACTGTATCGATAATATCGGGCCAGTACTATCACCGTGTCTACAGATGTTTGAAACCCATATAAATGGTAAATGGTAAATGTTGGCATTTATATAGCGCCTTTATCCAAAGCGCTGTACAATTGATGCTTCTCATTCACCCATTAATACACACACTCACACACTCACACACCGACGGCGATTGGCTGCCATGCAAGGCATGACCAGCTCGTCAGGAGCATTTGGGAGTTAGGTGTCTTGCTCAGGGACACTTCGATACAGCCCGGGTGGGGGATCGAACCAGCAACCCTCCGACTGCCAGACGACTGCTTTAAAACTTGCGTCTTACCCTCTGTCACTTAAATTGATTAATCTGCTTTTTTACTCTAAAGCAGTACAACTCAGTGCAGGTTCACCTCTAATAACTCTTGTTACACTTGTACACTTTGTTGTACGTCGCTCTGGATAAGAGCGTCTGCTGAATGCCACGTAATGTAAAGTAATGTAATGTAATGTAACTCGTTGAAAGCCCATGCTGATATGTTTGAGTGTTGCTCTGCCCTGAATGTGTGAGGTGACTGCCCTCTTGCACCTCTACAGAGCCGTGCTACATGTCCAGACCAACCTGGGAATGGGGACCCACTGTGACCAATCATATTAGGGGCTCTGTGACCCTCAGTCTGCCTGTGGCCAATGGGATCTGGGGCTCTGTGACCCTCAGCCAGCCTGTGACCAATGGGATCTGGGGCTCTGTGACCCTCAGCCAGCCTGTGACCAATGGGATCTGGGGCTCTGTGACCCTCAGCCAGCCTGTGATCAGTGTGCTGTCAATCAAAGCTGCTGTAAAGCACGACCAAGTGACATCGACCTTCAGTGTTATGACACTGACCAGTCTAATTAGAACAGCGGGGTCCATTCATCGACAGTTGAGCAACATCTTTATTTGTATTTTAAACTACACGATTGAATTGTGTTTGTTGGTCATATGGATGCTGTATTTGGGTGCAGATGTTGTTGGTGCAAAAGCTGTTTGCTCTGAGTGGACCAGAGCATGGTCAGCCTCCAGCGGGGGTGGAAAGAGGAAGCTGCAGGCTCTTGCTCTGTGGTTTGGGGGTTAAAGTAGGAAGCTCTGTGGTTCGGCACCGAAATGGCTGATGCCAGGATGTTTCTCAGGGAGAGGAAGTGCTGCTGCCTCTGGAAAGTGGTGCGTCATGTGACTGTGTTTAAAATAGCAGCCATTTTTAAACCTCAGAATCGCCTGGCCTGGCTTCTCCTTCCTCTAACTGTCGTCCACGTGTGACTGTGACTCTGCTGTGACTGGGTGCCCTGCCGTGGGGAAGTTTTTGACTCACAGATGGAAGAGTCACAGGTCTGCAGGATAATCAGACACACGCACGCACGCACGCACGCACGCACACACACACAGCACACAAAGACACATACTCACACATGCACACACACACACAGAATGCATGCACACACACAGCATACAAAGACACATACTCACACATGCACACACACACACACACACAGAACACACACACACACAGAACACTGCGAGCTGATTGGCGGGTCAAACACCCGCTGCATGCTCATTGGACGGATGAAACACGCGCTGCATTTTGAGTGCTCAGCTCTTGTGCTCATAGGAGTTCAGAGCCCGGACATGGGGCTGGGTGATATCCACAGTAGAACTGAGTTGGGCTAAACAACAGGCGCAGATTCACGCATTGCCACCCACGAGGTGAGTCAGATGTTAGTTATGTCTGTGAGGCAGATATTAATGAGATGCAAGAATGACAGCTGCTGTTACCGCCCACTGCTTTTGAGGAAACGTTCGTTTTTCAGTGCTGGCATATGTGAGTGTGTACGTACCCAGTTTCAAACCAGTCTACTCCGTTCAGAAACCGGGTCTCAAACGCGTTTACTCCATCAAACACTGCATCTCAGAAGTGTGGAGATGCAGGTCTGGAACGAGGCGCCGAGAGAGGAGGGCCAGGGCTGTGGTGGAACGGGAGGACCACACCAAGAAAGAATAACTATAGATATATATTTTTTTAAATGATCATTCTAACTCAAGTGGATGGCACGGTCCACACCACGGCAATGACAACAACAGTGACGAGCAGTATTGTGGGAATCACTTCCAGACCCTTTCTTTATTCCCACAATAAAACACCAGCCAATCAAAATCCATCTATATTTACAGGGCGTCACATTCAAAATGGCAGATAGTAAAGAGGCTGTTTACAGAACGTTATGGATCATCAGTGGGGATGTTCAGATAATTTTGTTTATAGTTATGGCTTATAGTTCTAGGTCTTGGTGTGGATGTTGACATGGTTATGTGGTTATAGTTATGGTTTATAGTTCTGGGTCTTGGTGTGGATGTTGACAAGGTTACGTGGTTATAGTTATGGTTTATAGTTCTGGGTCTTGCTGTGGATGTTGACATGGTTATGTGGTTATAGTTATGGTTTATAGTTCTGGGTCTTGGTGTGGATGTTGACATGGTTATGTGGTTATAGTTATTGTTATAGTTATGGTTTATAGCTCTAGGTCTTGATGTGGACATACCGTAAGAGAGAATGAGGTCTTTGTGTTCTTGTGTGCTGCACAGTCCCGGTCGATGCATGGGCTTGTCTGTTATCAGCGTATCAGAATGTCTGTTTTTTCTTATTTGTTATTTTCAACAGTCAGCACATTTGTGGATTTCGTAGAATTTGAGCCTCTGCACGGCTGCGTTGTGATTGGCTGACGGGTCAGGCCTGTGTTTGCCTGGGACGGTTACCGCTGGCAGAGAGAACGGAGGATCGTGATCCACAGGAATGAGACGGGGAGAGGGAGAGGGGGAGAGGGAGAGGGAGTGTTGTTTTGGAAACACGGGATGAGTGTGGGAAAGCGAGCTGACTCGACCCGAAGCCCGGCCCCTGAGAACATCACTACCAGCATGGGCCCGAGTGTCCCGTATCCCCTCCCCAAACACCCCCCATCCCTAACATCGCTCCCCATCCCTAAACCTGACACTGGAGCTATGGGCCCGAGTGTCCCGTATCCCCTCCCCAAACACCCCCCATCCCGAACATCGCTCCCCATCCCTAAACCTGACACTGGAGCTATGGGCCCGAGTGTCCCGTATCCCCTCCCCAAACACCCCCCATCCCGAACATCGCTCCCCATCCCTAAACCTGACACTGGAGCTATGGGCCCGAGTGTCCCGTATCCCCTCCCCAAACACCCCCCATCCCGAACATCGCTCCCCATCCCTAAACCTGACACTGGAGCTATGGGCCCGAGTGTCCCGTATCCCCTCCCCAAACACCCCCCATCCCGAACATCGCTCCCCATCCCTAAACCTGACACTGGAGCTATGGGCCTGAGTGTCCCGTATCCCCTCCCCAAACACCCCCCATCCCTAACATCGCTCCCCATCCCTAAACCTGACACTGGAGCTATGGGCCCGAGTGTCCCGTATCCCCTCCCCAAACACCCCCCATCCCTAACATCGCTCCCCATCCCTAAACCTGACACTGGAGCTATGGGCCCGAGTGTCCCGTATCCCCTCCCCAAACACCCCCCGCCTCCAACATCGCTCCCCATCCCTAAACCTGACACTGGAGCTATGGGCCTGAGACGCAGCAGAGTGTGGGGTTTGGTTGGGAAGACGCAACCAAGCTCTGCTTTTAGAGCGATGCACTCTCCCATCGTGATGTTAGACCCGCCTGCTCCCCTGCCTGTGCTCCTGTGATTGGTTCAGGCCTGTCCTCTGCACGTGTGATTGGTTTTGGGTTGTACGGAGATTCAGAGCATATTACA
>NC_083764.1:66639463-66641963 GCF_963514075.1 Conger conger | reverse complement strand
CAGCTCTGAGCTCCTGTACTATAGGCCCCATCGTGCAGCTCTGAGCTCCTGTATTGTAGGTCCCACCATGCAGCTCTGAGCTCCTGTACTGTACTATAGGCCCCATCGTGCAGCTCTGAGCTCCTGTATTGTAGGTCCCACCATGCAGCTCTGTGCTCTTGTACTGTACTATAGGCCCCATTGTGCAGCTCTGAGCTCCTGTACTATAGGCTCCATCGTGCAGCTCTGAGCTCCTGTATTGTACTGTAGGTCCCACCGTGCAGCTCTGAGCTCCTGTACTGTACTATAGGCCCCATCGTGCAGCTCTGAGCTCCTGTATTGTAGGTCCCACCATGCAGCTCTGAGCTCTTGTACTGTACTATAGGCCCCATTGTGCAGCTCTGAGCTCCTGTACTATAGGCTCCATCGTGCAGCTCTGAGCTCCTGTATTGTACTGTAGGTCCCACCGTGCAGCTCTGAGCTCCTGTATTGTACAGTAGGTCCCACCGTGCAGCTCTGAGCTCCTGTATTGTACTGTAGGTCCCACCGTGCAGCTCTGAGCTCCTGTATTGTACAGTAGGTCCCACCGTGCAGCTCTGAGCTGCTGTACTGTGCTGTAGGTCCCATCGTGCGGCTCAGTGGTGATGATGAGTCAGAGCTGGCTGTAAGGCTGGATTTCTTAACGTATTCCTGTTAACTACCGCTACACGCTGGCCTGCGGTGGGCAGGCTCCCCCTCTACAGACGCCTTCTTCCTGAGATTTCTTCTCACCAGCGAGTTTTTACCTTTTGTGGTTCTGGTCCTGTGTTTGCTCTTCTGTCACTCTGTAAAGTGTCTGTGTGACAGTCTTCTGTAAATATAACTGAGTTGAATTGAATTATTGGCAGCGTTGTTCCAGATCTGTCAAACGGGTATCCTAACACAACACAACTAAAGATCTGTCGTGATCTTTTATGGGACGGCTGTGATGCCAGCAGACCCTTACGCCGTGATGTCCTGAGGCTGCATCTCTCAGGCCCACATTTGGTAGCTGGTGGCGATGAGTAAGCGCAGGGCTGCCTGTCTGGGGGCTCGGCTGCTCTTCAGCAGAAGTGGCGTCAGTGATTCCTGTTTCCAGATTAAAAACGGACAGACTGGAGTTTGAACTGGAAAGTGGAAGTGCAGGAAGAGGGAAGGGGGTGGGTGGAGGGAGGGAGGGAGGGAGAGAAGGAGGGAGAGAGAAAGAGGGGGAAAAGGACAGGGGGAGTGGGACAGAAAGGAAGAAGTGGACACCGGTGAAGGGTGATGGTCATAATAATAATAATGACACTATTGGGGATTTTATCAGTGCATCAGTTCCGTGGTGCAGGAATCGTACAGTGAATGGGACCTCGGCCCAGCACCCCTGCACTAGCACTGGCGGCCATTTTGCACTCCGCACACATCAGCTGAGAGGATTACTGAGCCAATGAAAGCAGGGCGCTGGCAGGCCAGATTGAGCGGCGCGTTTGGGAATCTGTCCAGAACACAGTGCTGTGGGAGAGGCTTGGGAATCTGTCCAGAACACAGTGCTGTGGGAGAGGCTGTTTCTGTGGTATCACTGTGTGGGAGAGTGGCGCTGAGGTCTGTCCGTCTGTCTGGGTTACTGGCGCTGGGTTACTGGCGGACAGACGGACACTGCAGGCCCAGCACAACTCCATGTGCAGAAGAAGCAGCCGCAGGGACTCTGAATACACTGTACCTGTGTGAGAGTGTGTGAGAGTGTGTGAGTGCGTGAGTGCGTGCGTGCGTGCGCGTGCGTGGGGAAGGGTGCGGGCATTAAAACAGGACTTCATTATTAGCATTAGCATTAGCATTAGCATAGCACTATTTATGTGCATAGGAAGCTGCATAAAACACCACTCATGAAAAATATGATGCTTAGTCACATAATGACCATTCAGGGGAAATAACTTCTGTGTTCCTACTCAGACAAGCAATGGAATGTATTAATGACACAGATTACAGTCTGTGTCTGTGTGTACCTGTGTGTGTGTATGTGTATGTTACATGTGTGTTTATGTGTATTACATTACATGTTATTTATGTCATACGTGTGTGTGTGTGGTGTGCTGTCCCTGGTTCTGAAGTGCTGATGTTATCTCAGTCCTGCTCTATCTGTGTCTGCATCACTCATTATGAGCACACACACACACACACACACACACACACCACACACCACACACCACACACACACACACACACACACACACACACACACAGGCACATACACACCTACAAACATTAACATTCACAAACATGTTCATTCTCTCTCTCTCCCTGCCTCTTTCACACACACTCTCTCCCTCTCCCTCTCTCTCTCACACACACTCTCTGTTTCTTTCTCTCACTCTCTCTCTCTCTCACTCTTTCACTCTCCCTCTCTTTCACACACACTCTCACTCACTCACTCACTCTCTCTCTCTCTCTCTCTCTCTCTCTCTCTCTCTTTCACACACCCTCTCTCACTCTCTCTCTCTCTCTCTCTTTTTCTCCAGTGACT
>NC_083764.1:66624463-66634463 GCF_963514075.1 Conger conger | reverse complement strand
GTAACCCACAGTAACACACAGTAACACAGGATTCTGGGTAACACACAGTAACACACAGTAACACAGCATTGTGGGTAACACAGTAACCCACAGTAACACTCACAGCACCTGATTCCTGGTGCTGCTCCACATGAAGGGGAGAGGACGCTGGCGTTGACTGTTCGCCGCTTCTCCGCCTGAGCTAGATCTAACTTTCTATAGTTGATTTTACGGACCTTTTTTTACAGATTATTAGTTGTTTTTAAGCGTGGTTTATTGAGCATTTTGTGCACTGAGCTTTTTGTGCGGATTTTCCTACCTGCTGCCGCCCGTCTAAACCCGCCGTTTCAGTCATCCATATTTGGATCACCTGCACTCCTGGTTTACTTCAACGTCCACCATGCTCCAGCTCATGTCTCGACCAGCGCTGTTGTGAGGGATTTCCCTGGGCAGTTTTTCAGCTGTCCCCGGTGTGGGTTGGCCTCGTTGCCTGGGACCGCTACCTCCACAGTAGCCAGCCCTCCGCTAGCCGCCCGCTAGCCGCCCTTCAGCCAACTAGCGGCACTGGATTGCCTGGCTGGCTAACGGGTAACCCAACCATGCTGAAATATTTCCCCTCTCAGCTGCTGGAATTTAACAACTGCACGACCCCCTCGTGCATTTCACTTATCAAACAACTTGGACTTCTACGCCGACTTCGTTACACGCATAGAAGCTCCCGGCAAAAGTTTGTCTACTCCCAGCCTGGTCATTCAATTCCTTCCATCTGCTCTGCTGCACGCTCTGTCGCACCTCGTACACGTCATCAGAACATCGTCGCACCTGGATTTAGTAGCGGCACTGGAAACATAGTGAGGCTGCCTCACTCCAGGCTGCATAGAAAACGTGGAGAGGATTTCACACTGCACAGGCTGCACAGAAAAAGAGGAGTGGATTTCACAGTTCTTCGCCCCATACAGAGATTCATTACTCCTCCTACCGTCAAAATGGAATTATTGAACATTCAATCCCTCAACCTCAAATCCACTTTCATTCATGACCACATACTGGACAAAGGGTTGGACCTCATGTGCCTCACGGAGACGTGGCAACAGCCAGGGGTCTATACCACTTTAAACAAAGCTTGTCCCCCCGGTTACAAGTACATTGAAAAATCCCGTAGCACTGGCCGCGGTGGTGGCCTGGCCGTATTCCACCGTTTCGATCTGGATTTGTCCCCCCTCTCTCTGCCTAACCACTCGTCATTCGAATGCCTTGCATTTAAATGTAAACCCCCCTCCCCCACGACAATTCTGCTCATCTACCGCCCACCCAAACGAAACTCTGCCTTTATCCCAGAAATGCATGACCTTCTCACAACTCTCTGTACAACATCTGCCAATATCATCATTCTCGGAGATATAAACATTCATGTTGACACCCCCTCCTGCCACTCTGCATCTGCCTTTCTACAATTACTGGACTGCCTAAACCTCACTCAACATGTCAACGTCCCAACACACAACAGGGGGCACACATTGGATCTGGTCATCACTGACTCTGCCCCCATCAGCAATCTCCTTGTGTACGACCTGGGTGTGTCTGATCACAGGGTCATTGCGCTGGAGCTGCCATTTCCACCCCCTCACACCAAGCCCAAGCGCCAAATCTCTTTCAGGAACATCAAAAACATTAACACAGACGCCTTAATTTTGGACCTCCAGCACCTCTCCTCTGCAAATTTTTCATCAGCCAGCGATTCAGTGGCTTTCTACAATAATACCCTGACCAGTCTCTTGGACCTCCACGCCCCAGTTAAAACAAGAACGGTTTCTTTCTCACGCTCAGCTCCTTGGTTCACCCGCGAGCTGCGAAAAATGAAGGCAACTGGGCGTGTCCTTGAGCGACGCCTCAAGGCCACAGGCCTCACCGTCCACAAAATGGCCTACAAAGACCATCAAAAGGCCTATTCGAAATCCCTCAGAGACGCACAGTCACAGTTTTATTCCAACTTAATTAACAATAGCCCTGGCAACTCCAAGCAGCTTTTTTCCACAATAAACCAACTACTCAAACCACAACTTTCCACACACACAGACATCACAGAGGAACAGTGCAATAACTTCATTACCTTTTTCAGAAACAAAGTCGACACCATCCGGTCCCATCTCATCAGCCCCTCCACTCCACCTGCCCCCACTGCCATCCCACAGCCAGGGATCTCCCAGCCTCTCTGCTGTTTCTCCAACATCACACAGCGAGAGGTTGAGGACATCATCAATACGATGAAATCCTCCACCTGTGCCCTGGACCCCGTTCCCACCGCTCTGATTAAATCAAGCATTTGTGCCATAAGTCCCCTGATCACCAAAACCATAAACCTTTCCCTCCAGTCTGGCCACGTTCCCTCTGTTCTAAAAACTGCCATCATTACACCCCTCCTCAAAAAACCCACCTTGGACTCGGCAGTCCTTGCCAATTACAGACCAATTTCCAACCTCCCTTTCCTTTCCAAGGTCCTGGAAAAAGTGGTAGCTGCACAGCTCCAGGACCATCTCCAACTCAATAACATTGCAGAGAAGTTCCAGTCTGGCTTCCGCACCGCCCATAGCACTGAAACAGCACTACTCAGGGTCACTAATGACCTGTTGATGGCGGCTGATGCTGGCTCCCCTTCACTCCTCATCCTGCTTGACCTAACCGCAGCATTTGACACCATTGACCATCACATCCTCCTTAACCGTCTACACTCTATCGGCCTCTCTGACTTTGCTCTGAATTGGTTCAAATCATACCTCTCCGACAGAACAGAGTACGTCTCTTTGGGAGGGAAAAAATCCCGGTCCCATCCTGTCACCTGTGGTGTCCCCCAAGGATCCGTCCTCGGCCCCGTCCTCTTCACCCTCTACTTGCTCCCCCTCGGCCGTGTCATCAGCCAGTATGGAATTTCCTTCCATTGCTATGCTGATGACACACAACTGTACCTTAAGACTGACTCACCCCCCTCTGCAGCTCCGCCGTCACCATCTCCATCATCCACACTCACTACCTGCCTGGAGGAGATAAAGGCGTGGATGAAATCAAACTTCCTACAACTCAACAGCTCCAAAACCGAGGCCATCCTAATTGGCACCCCCCATCAGATTCATTCATCCTCCATTACCAGCATCTCTTTCTCCGGTCAAGTCCTTCCCCTCTCATCCATAGTCACCAACCTGGGTGTGAAAATTGACCCCCACCTAAACTTTGAGGCCCACATTAAACACCTGTGCAAAACCTCCTTTTTCCACCTCAGGAACATTGCTAAACTCCGTCCCACACTCACCCTCCCAGATGCAGAAAAACTTGTCCACGCCTTTGTCTCCTCCATGCTGGATTACTGTAACGCACTTCTCATCGGGATCCCTAGCAGAGCCTCCTGAGGCTCCAATATATCCAGAACAGCGCTGCTAGGATCCTGATGAGAGTGCGTAAGTACGACCACATCACACCGATCTCCACTCACTTCACTGGCTCCCCATCACCTCCCAGACTGAATACAAAATATCCCTTCTGACCCATCAGTGCATCTATGGAAATGCCCCCCCCTATCTCAAAGAACTCCTCACCCCAGAACCCTCCACTCGAAACCTTCGCTCTGCCAACACCAACCGCCTCCGTCCTCACAAGACCAAGCTCTGCACCATGGGCGACCGAGCCTTCTGTTCGGCTGCTCCCCGCCTGTGGAATGCCCTCCCTGACTACCTGAGAGCACCGCAGACCACTGATGCTTTTAAAAGAGGGCTAAAAACCTACCTCTTTACTAAAGCCTTTTCTTAGTTTTTATATTTTATACATGCCATTGGGTGTTTTATTCCCTGTTTTTACCCTGTAGCACTTTGAGATTTGGTCTCCAAATGTAAAGTGCACTATAAATAAAATGCATTATTATTATTATTATTATTATTATTAACACAGCATTGTGGGTAACACACAGTAACACACAGTAACACAGCATTGTGGGTAACACAGTAACCCACAGTAACACAGCATTGTGGGTAACACACAGTAACACACAGTAACACAGCATTGTGGGTAACACACAGTAACACATCATTGTGGGTAACACAGTAACACAGTAACACACAGTAACACAGTCTGCAGCAGTGCAGTGCAGCTCGGCATTGTGGGTAAGGGGTGTGTGTGTCACTGTGTCACATGACCTCAGTACCCGCTGCTCTCCTGTGTGACTGTAACAGTCAATCTCTCCCTCCCGCTTTCTCTCTTTACACCCTTCCTCTCTCTCCCTCTCTCTCTCCCCCTCCTTCTCTCTCCTTCTTTCCCCCCTTCCTCTCTCTCTCCCTTTTTCTCTCTTCCCCCCTTCCTCCCTCTCTCTCTCTCCCTCCCTCTCTCTCTCTCTCCCTCCCTCCCCCTCCCCCTCCTCCCTCTCTCCCTCCCTCCCTCCCTCTCTCTCTCTCTCCCTCCCCCTCCCCCTCCTCCCTCCCTCTCTCTCTCCCACTCTCTCTCTCTCTCTCTCCCTCCCTCCCCAGTTCCGTGTGTTCACCGCACCGTTCCACAGGGTGGAGTTTGCAGACTTCTGGTTAGCGGACCAGCTGAACTCGTTGGTGATGGTGCTGATGGATGTGGAGTACCTGGTGTGTTTCTACAGCTTTGAGCTGAACTGGGGCAAACCGGATGGACTGCTGCAGGACGTCAACAAGAGTGAGACACACTCACACTCACACACACACCTACAACACACACACACACACCTACAACACACACATACACACACACACCTACAACACACACATACATTCACACATACACACACACCAACAACACACACACCTACAACACTCACACAAACACACACGAACACACACACACACACATCTACAACACACACACACAAACACACACACAACACACGCACACTCACACACACACACACACAACTACAACACACACGTACACACACACACACACATACAACATGCCAATAATGTAACACACATACACACCTACAACACACGCATACACACACCTACAAAACACCTGTAATACACACTTATAACACTCCTCTAACACACTCCTGTAACACATGCCTGTAACACAGCGGTAACACACCTGTAACACACGCCTGTAACACACGCCTGTAACACACACCTGGAACACACACCTCTAACACACACCTGTAACACACGTCTGTAACACACTCCTGTAACACACACCTGTAACACACCTGTAACACACACCTGTAACACACGCCTGTAACACACTCCTCTAACACACACCTGTAACACACACCTGTAACACACGCCTGTAACACACGCCTGTAACACACACCTGTAACACACGCCTGTAACACACGCCTGTAACACACTCCTCTAACACACACCTGTAACACCCGCCTGTAACACACGCCTGTAACACACACCTGTAACACACACCTGTAACACACACCTGTAACACACGCCTGTAACACACGCCTGTAACACAGCGGTATGCTGGTTGCTCCCCAGGTGGGCAGGTGTGCCACAGCTATGCGTACGGGGTGCGGGCGGTGATCCAGTGTCTGCCGGCCTGGTTCCGCTTCGTACAGTGTCTGCGCCGTTACCATGACACCAAGCGCGCCTTCCCACACCTCGTCAACGCCGGGAAGTACTCCACCACCTTCTTCACTGTCACCTTCACCGCTCTCTACAAGACCCACAAAGGTGAGAGAGTGAGAGAGTGTGTGAGAGAGTGTGTGAGAGAGTGTGTGAGAGAGTGTGTGAGAGAGTGTGTGAGAGAGTGTGTGAGAGAGTGTGTGAGAGAGTGTGTGAGAGAGTGAGTGAGAGAGTGTGTGAGAGAGTGTGTGAGAGAGTGTGTGAGAGAGTGTGTGAGAGAGTGTGTGAGAGAGTGTGTGAGAGAGTGTGTGAGAGAGAGTGAGAGAGAGAGTGAGAGAGAGAGTGAGAGAGAGAGAGTGAGTGTGTGAGAGTGAGAGAGAGAGAGTGTGTGAGTGAGTGAGTGAGTGAGTGAGTGAGTGAGTGAGTGAGTGAGTGAGTGAGTGAGTGAGTGTGTGAGTGTGTGAGAGTGAGAGTGTGAGAGAGAGAGTGAGAGAGAGAGAGTGAGTGTGAGAGAGAGAGTGTGTGAGAGAGTGAGAGAGAGAGAGAGAGAGAGAGTGAGTGAGTGAGTGAGTGAGTGAGTGAGTGAGTGAGTGAGTGAGTGAGTGAGTGAGTGAGTGAGTGAGTGAGTGAGTGAGTGAGTGAGTGAGTGAGTGAGGAATAATATACTTTGCACTTCACTTGAGACTGTGACTCTAGGTGCCTCCAGTGGCTCTGGCTCATTTCTGTACTCCTGAGACATTCCCGGCCCTCTGGTGGGCACACTTATTATTGTTCGGGGATTAGACACTGGGAGCAGGGTTCGGGACTTTTCAGAAAACCTATGTCACTGATGTTTGGAACGTTTTGTGGGCGTTTTAGATACTAAGACCAGGAAGAGAGTGCTGACAGCTTTGAAACATGCTGACACAGAAATATGCGATAAAATATCCACTATCCACTCTGCTAAAGCAAAATCCCTCTCCTCTGTCCTCATCTTCCTCGACCTGTCGGCCGCCTTCGATACAGTCAACCATGAGATTCTGCTCTCATCGCTGTCTGGGATGGGTGTCACAGGTTCTGCACTCGCTTGGTTTTCCTCCTACCTCTCTGGTCGCTCCTACCAGGTGACTTGGAGGGGCGCAGTCTCCGACCCTCACCCCCTACGAACTGGAGTCCCGCAGGGCTCGGTTCTTGGTCATCTCCTCTTCTCTTTATACACCATGTCTCTTGGGTCTTTTATCTCTTCCCATGGCTTTTCTTATCATTCCTATGTATGTATTCCAACTCTTCATTTCCTTCCCCCCCCGACACCCAAATCACCACACGGATCTCTGCCTGCTTGGCTGATATCTCTGCGTGGATGACTTCCCATCACCTGAAGCTCAACCTTGCCAAAACTGAGCTTCTCTACATCCCTGCTAAGTCCTCAACAATCAGTGAGAGGTCGATTGCCGGAGAGGACTTAGTGGTTTCCTCCTCCCGTACGGCAAAGAATCTTGGGGTGACTCTTGATAACTGCCTCACCCTGGCTCCACAAGTATCCTCCACTGCCAGAACCTGCAGGTTCTTTCTGTATAATATACGCCGTATCCGTCATCTCCTGACTGAGAAAGCCACCCAGCTCCTAGTCCAGGCGCTCGTCATTTCCCGCCTGGATTACTGCAACTCCCTCCTAGCCGGTCTCCCAGCGTGTGCCATCAAGCCCCTCCAGCTGGTCCAGAATGCTGCAGCCCGCCTGATCACCAGTCAGCCCAGGTCGGCTCATGTCACCCCGCTTCTCATTGGCCTCCACTGGCTTCCTATTGCCGCACGCATCCGTTTCAAGGCCCTAGTGTTGGCATTTCAGGCTGCTAAGGAGACTGCCCCACCTTACATACAATCCCTGATCACTCCCTACTCCCCAGCTAGACCATTCCGGTCTGCCAGCTCTGGTCGCCCTATGGTTCCCTCTCTACGGGCACCTGGCGGTCGAGCTGCACGTTCACGCCTGTTTTCCGTTCTGGTTCCTCAGTGGTGGAATGACTTGCCTACCACTGTCAGAACAGCAGAATCCCTCCCCCTATTTCGACGCAGACTAAAAACCCACCTTTTCACACTCTACCTTAGTCCTCCCTCCTGATTTCCCCTGCCCCTCCTTTCTGATAACTTATGATGACAACTATGTTTAGAACAGCATTTCAAGTGTATTTTGCTAGTTTCTGGATGTGATGCTCTGACTTATGGTAGAACCTATGCACTTGTAAGTCGCTTTGGATTAAAAGCGTCTGCCAAATGACTAAAATGTAAATGTAAATGCAAGAGTTTAGTGAACCTTCCTGTGGAAGAGAGTACCTGCGCAGAGTCCACCTGTACCATGGCTGCTGCTGACCATCCCTCCCTCCCTCTCTCTCCCCTCCCCCCCCTCCCCCCTCCCTCCCTCTCTCTCCCCCCCTCCCTCTCCCTCCCTCTCTCCCCCCCTCCCTCCCTCCCTCCCTCTCCCCCCCTTCCTCCCTCCCTCTCTCTCCCCTCCCTCCCTCTCCCTCCCTCTCTCTCCCCCCCTCCCTCCCTCCCTCTCCCTCCCTCTCTCTCCCCCCCTCCCTCCCTCCCTCTCCCTCCCTCCCTCTCCCTCCCTCTCTCTCCCCTGCAGCGGGGAAGCATGGTGATGAGAGGGTGTTCTTCTACCTGCTGTTGGTGTTCTCTGTGATCAGCTCGTGCTACACGCTGATCTGGGATCTGAAGATGGACTGGGGCCTGTTCGACCGCAGCGCTGGGGAGAATACCTTCCTGCGGGAGGAGATCGTCTACCCTCAGAAAGTGAGCCTCAACCAACCTCACATGCCTGCACCACTGGTACAGCCTGTCAGCCAATCACATCTCATGCCGGCACCACTGGTACAGCCTGTCAGCCAATCACATCTCATGCCCGCACCACTGGTACAGCCTGTCAGCCAATCACATCTCATGCCCGCACCACTGGTACAGCCTGTCAGCCAATCACATCTCATGCCTGCACCACTGGTACAGCCTGTCAGCCAATCATATCTCATGCCTCCACCACTGGTACAGCCTCTCAGCCAATCACATCACACGCCTGCACCACAGGTACGGTCTGTCAGCCAATCACACCACACGCCTACACCGCAGAACCGCCTCTCAGCCAATCACATCGCACGCCTGCACCACAGAACCGCCTCTCAGCCAGTCACAGCACACTGCCGTGGCCGGGGCTAACAGCGCTGTGTTGTGCAGGCGTATTACTACTGTGCCATAGTGGAAGATGCTGTCCTGCGCTTCGCCTGGACCATCCCCCTCTCCCTGAGCACGGTCAGCACCGCCAACACCGCCAACACCGCCGACATCCTCACCACTGTGCTGGCCCCGCTCGAGGTCTTCAGGTGAGCCACTCCCATAGTGCAACAGCGCCCCCTCTGGTGAGGAGGTGTGCACAGTGTCAGTATATCCCATAATGCAGCAGCACCCCCTCTGGTGAGGAGGTATGCACAGTGTCAGTCTATCCCATAATGCAACAGCGCCCCCTCTGGTGAGGAGGTGTGCACAGTGTCAGTATATCCCATAATGCAACAGTGCCCCCTCTGGTGAGGTGAGGTGAAAGTAACCCCACCCCCTCATTCTTATCTCTCCTCCTCCTCTCCTCCTCCTCCACTCCTCCTCTCCTCCTCTCCTCCTCCTCTCATCCTCTCCTCCTCGTCCGCTCCTCCTCCTCCCTGCTCTGTGCTGCAGGCGTTTCGTGTGGAACTTCTTCCGCCTGGAGAACGAGCACCTGAATAACTGTGGCGAGTTTCGGGCGGTGCGTGACATCTCGGTGGCGCCGATGAACGCGGACGACCAGACCCTGCTGGAGCAGATGATGGACCAGGAGGACGGCGTCAGGAACCGCCTGGGCAAGAAGAGCTGGAAACGCAGCTACAGCATGTCGCTACGGCGACCGCGCCTCGCCTCGCAGTACGGATACTACTCCTGCCTTCACACTGAATTCCATTCCATAGCATAGCGTTACATAGCATAGCATAACATAGCATAACATAGCGTAACATTCCATAGTGTAGCATAGCGTTGCATAGCATAACATAGCATAACATAGCGTAATATTCCATAGCATAGCATTACATAGCATAGGATAGCATAACAGTGTAACATTACATAGCGTAACATAGCGTAGCATAGCGTTGCATAGCATAGCGTTACATAGCATAGCGTTACATAGCATAGATAACATAGCGTTGCATTCCATAGCATAGCATTACACAGCATAGCATAGTGTTACATAGCATAGCATAGCGTTACATAGCATAACAAAGCATAGCATAATAGCGTAGCGTTACATGTCATAGCATAGCATAGCCTAACATTCCATGACATAGCATAGTGTTTCATACCATAACATAGCATAGCGTTACATAGCATAGCATAACATTGCATAGCATTCTTCACCCTGGAGAATCTCCTTTGTTAATCCCTTTAAATTAATTTAA
>NC_083764.1:66594463-66619463 GCF_963514075.1 Conger conger | reverse complement strand
TGACATGGGAAAATGTTTAAAATCTGAAATCATTCCCTGAAAAAAGATACCTAAACCCAATGTGCTTTTTCTGCAAAAACCTACATCAAAAATATGAAACCTTTTTAGAGATTAAAGAAAAGGTGAGGAATGTTTTGAAGCGCTATAGGACTGGCAGTTTAGTGAAGACCAGGTTGACGGTTTATTCATTCATAGCATACCTGTAACTCGGTAAGTGATCTACTGTCCCTTCATTTGAAATTATATTTATTATTAATTATATATATTATTGAAATTATATCCTTAATCTCCTTAATCAGGAGGAATGTGTAACATCGACCACACTGACAACTAGCAAACATACGAGCCTGAACACGCGTGATGTAGAGCCGTGTATTTTAATGAACAGCGCAGATGTCGTTTTAATGCGTAATGGTTCATGTGAAAGAGGATTTAAAGCTTGCTTTTCACACTGTTAGCATGGTGAACAGGGAAAAAAAAAAAAAGTTTGAATATATTGAAATTTAAATATGTTTGTGGTTATATAGTAATGCCTTCCTTCTCCAGTCTCTTGTTCATGTCCGTTGCCCGTTTAAGGGGCACAGTTCCCAAGCAACCAAATATATACCAAGTCATTACAATATTCACCAATGCCATCCCGGCCAGCCACGGTAATAGGGTTCAAATATGATTTATGGTGCAGACTTTTTATAAGAATGACCTGTAACGTACGCCATCTTTAAGATGATTCCCCTCTTGAGACTGTGGTTGCAGTCTTCTCTCAGGCTGAAGTGCGTTCCTCGCTGTGCTCCGTGCTCCCTGGGCCACTGCCCGAGCCCTTTCCCCCGGCTCCCTCCGGTCCTCCAGCACGGACACGAGCTCCAGACGGTACGGTTGTGAGAGCACGTGAGATAGGCACTAAAAGGACAATGTGCTCATTTCAGTGAGGGCAATAAAGGAGAAAATTAAAAAAGCTGTTTAAGCAAACTGAGCTGAAATGGCTGAAGATGCATTGAAGGCTACGCCCCGAACATCAAAGCCAGTTTTCACAAAGCCTGTTCTGTGTGGAGGAGACCCAACTGTGTGATGCAATATCTGATTTCAATAACCATGCCAGTCATTAGGGGCTCTCTCTGCTCCATCAAACAGCCTGATTAACTTAACCCTCTGTCAAATATGCCGCAATCTACGAAAGGTTCTTAAATTAAACTTGCGTATTAGAGTGATCACGTTACAAAGAGGCGAATACAAACGTTCTCTACGACAGTGCGCCATTGTGGCCTGAGGTTAATAGCACGCTAATATAAAATTAATAATGTAGTCTTTTAGAGGTGTGGAAAAAAACTGTAAAATATCCCATTTTTAACAAAAACGGCCAGTACAGGACGACACAAAACATCTGAGGCCACCAGTGTCGAGCAGGTTGTGTCAGAGCTACGAGTGATTGAGCGGCCTACAGATGAATGCCCTACTTCTGTCGCGGCGTACTCTCACATTCCTGACGTACGGCCGTCGCTCTCAATCCTGGGGCAAGTCTCTGAAGGAGCTGAAGCTGAAGCTGCGGCCAGAGGGGCCCAGCGTGGAGCTGGACCTCAGCACAGAGGTGGGGCCCAGCATGGAGCTGGAGCCCAGCACAGAGGTAGGGCCCAGCGTGGAGCTGGAGCCTAGTGTAGAGGTAGGGCCCAGCATGGAGCTGGAGCCCAGCATAGAGGTAGGGCCCAGCATGGAGCTGGAGCCCAGCATGGAGGTAGGGCCCAGTATAGAGGTAGGGCCCAGCATGGAGCTGGAGCCAAACACAGAGGTAGGGCCCTGCACGGAGCTGGGGCCCAGCACAGAGGTAGGGCCCAGCATGGAGCTGGACCCCATTGTAGAGGTAGGGCCCAGCGTGGAGGTGGAATGGATCCGAGGGATTTTCTCCATCAGCTTGGAGACGGCCCGTCTTCTGAAGGAGGTGGGAGAGCAGCTGAGCAGCTGCAGCACGTCTCTGTAGAGTGCGTGGAACACCTCCGCCGTCTCCTCACAGCCTTCTCGAGCAGAGATCTCACGGAAGCGCAATTTCAGACCTTTGGATAGATTCTCCCCGTCTTCTGTGGTCACCATACGGTCAAACTCCAGGTCCTTCTTGTTGCCAACAATGACTACAGGTGGAGGCTCCATGCTGCTCCTCCTGGAGGCGGCGTGAACGTGATTGACGAGGAAGCACAGCCGCATGACCTCGTCGAAGCTGCACCTGTCCGTCACGGAGTACACGATGACGAAGCCGTCACCCCACTTTATCTTCTCCTCAATCAGCAGAGCATCCTCCTCCTGGAGGAACGACACAAACACTTAGCATCCTCCTCCTGGAGGAACAACACAAACACGAAGCCATCACCCCACTTTATCTTCTCCTCAATCAGCAGAGCATCCTCCTCCTGGAGCAACGACACAAACACTTAGCATCCTCCTCCTGGAGGAACAACACAAACACACCATCTTACAAGATGAGAGGGGGGGGGGAAACAAGATTAAGTTACTAATAATAATTACCAATCTATACCCAATTAAAGATTATTAGTAAGTATCCTATTAAAATAGGACATTTTTACAGAAAGCAACAGAAGATGCGCTCGCCCTATTCACTTTCTATGTCTCACTGGCTGGATAAACCACAAATTCACTCAGCAGTATTCTCTAGGCAGTACGACGAGTCTTTCCATACACACGACTCCCAGCACAATCGAAAATAACATTTTATTTTTTTTATTATTAAAAAATGAGAAATTTTGTTTTATTACATACAAAACCATAACATTTCCCACCATAAAGATTTTCACAAGTCAATAGGAAACATCACTTGGTCCATATTTTTCTACAATCCATGACCAAAATAAATGATGTACTTTCTCTGCAAAACTAGTTTTAAACATGCAAATATACTGGGACATCTATCAGTGTGTACATGCAATTTTCTGCACCCACACCATTAAGCAAAAATATCCTTTGTCATCCTCAGAGAAACGAGTTCTTCATACTAGGCATCAAGCCAATTAGCCGTTGTGACTGCGATGCCACTAAAAAGTAACTAATGAAATTCTGAGCGTGCACCAGTGGTTTTCAAACTCGGTCCTGTGAGCCCCCTGCGCATGTTGGCTTTCGTTCTCAAACCACAATTGCAAAGTGTAAAAAAGATATATATATTATTCCTTTTGGAGGGATCTATTACCCTCTTAAGCCCCAATTCCGAAATTGCTATGCATTGCAAAATACAAGATACGTTTCTTCTTTTTTTTGTGTGCATTTGCTTGGTAAGAGGGTGGAGGGCGCCATCTAGAGGAGCAGCTGTAGCAGCAGCCGTTTCTGCATCCTTGCTCATCTGTAGAAGCAGAAGCAACTTTTCCCTCTTCATGATGAAAAGAGTGACGTGAGAGGAGTCAAGATAAGGATTCCTTCTTATGAAATGTACCAGGCTTTAATGTGGTTTTGTAGTTTGAGCGGACAGGACTTAGAGAGATAGACCACTAAATATTTCGAATTTAAGGAATTTAGTAAATAAGGAAATTATATATATAACAAGAAGGTTAGACTGGGAAAAGATCGTTTAAACTCTTTAAACTACATTCACCCCACCGAAAAAAAATGTACCCCTCACCTGCCCTGCCGTATCGAGGATTTCAAAACGAACCACTTCTCCACCTACTGACAGTTCATGTCTGTAAATTGTTTCTGAAAACAAGAAATCAGACAAAGTTTCCATTGAAATCTACAAAGGCTCGACAATTCCACGATCACCTCGAAATTTTTAAATGCATTATCCACTACTAAATTTTTACTACAAATCTTAAACTCATACCGAGGGTCGGGTCGTACTCGCCAATGAATCTCTTCGTGATGAATCGGACAGTCAGTGCTGCAATGGGAACCGAGCATCGTGTCAAATGTAAAAAGTAGGCTAAAACAGTGACTAAAAATCTTCACACATTTAAATTATCGGCCAAACACGTTAATTTAATAGTAGCCAGATAGTTGCACGGATTCGTTCCTTACAAATTACTCGTTTATTTAGGCCTACCTGTTTTACCGACGGCTGCTTGTCCCAGAATCACTATACGGACAGTTCTCGTGGAAGCCAAACTCCCGGCTCTTCTCAGAGGTCTTGGCAATGTGAAGTTTGTAGTCATGATTTATTTCACGCTTTCACATCCATCCTGTTTTTTGTTTTTTTTAATCGAAATCTACGAACATTTTCTGTTTTTCCGTTGGTGTGGCGAATGAAAAGATCATAACAGCGAGCCAGTGTTCGTTGCGGTCTGAACTCTCCTAAAGTCAACAGCGGTTTTGCAGAAAAAGCCAGTTGGGGGCTGGACGCTTCAGGCTGCGTAGTAGTCTACGCCTATACGCTTAATGGGAGGTATAGGTACCACAGGTGAATCGGGGAAAAAAAGTATTTTCTCCAATCAAAATTACATTTTATATTTTGAATGTGCACACAAATTCCCCCAAAAAATTATTTGTAATATTTATTGTTGAATACAAATATGCCAATACATAAGCTCACGACAAAAATAAAATAAAGCACAAATTAGTTTATGCCTGTAGAAACACTTTTTCACAGTGGAGTAAGTCAATGTGTCACATGCGTTTCAATGTGATGAATGATTCAATTAGCTGACCACTGAGGTTTGTTTATTCATTTATTCATTGAGCAGATGCTGTTTAAGCTGGACACACAAATTTCCACCATAAGAAATGTGGACTAAGAGCTCAGGCCCGCCTCTCGCACCAAGCCGGAGAAGGACAGGTCTGGGGTCAGGTGGAGGCCCGGCACAGAGCAGGGCTTGTGGGTGAAGGACAGGTCTGGGGTCAGGTCGAGGCTCGGCACAGAGCCGGTGTGAGCAGGGCTTGTGGGTGAAGGACAGGTCTGGGGTCAGGTCGAGGCTCAGCACAGAGCAGGGCTTGTGGGTGAAGGACAGGTCTGGGGTCAGGTCGAGGCTCGGCACAGAGCCGGCGTGAGCAGGGCTTGTGGGTGAAGGACAGGTCTGGGGTCAGGTCGAGGCTCAGCACAGAGCAGGGCTTGTGGGTGAAGGACAGGTCTGGGGTCAGGTCGAGGCTCGGCACAGAGCCGGCGTGAGCAGGGCTTGTGGGTGAAGGACAGGTCTGGGGTCAGGTCGAGGCTCAGCACAGAGCAGGGCTTGTGGGTGAAGGACAGGTCTGGGGTCAGGTCGAGGCTCAGCACAGAGCAGGGCTTGTGGGTGAAGGACAGGTCTGGGGTCAGGTCGAGGCTCAGCACAGAGCAGGGCTTGTGGGTGAAGGACAGGTCTGGGGTCAGGTCGAGGCTCGGCACAGAGCCGGCGTGAGCAGGGCTTGTGGGTGAAGGACAGGTCTGGGGTCAGGTCGAGGCTCAGCACAGAGCAGGGCTTGTGGGTGAAGGACAGGTCTGGGGTCAGGTCGAGGCTCGGCACAGAGCCGGCGTGAGCAGGGCTTGTGGGTGAAGGACAGGTCTGGGGTCAGGTCGAGGTCCTCCTCAGACAGCCCTGGCGGTGGTGAGAAGCGGAACCTCTGCAGGAGGAAGGTGAAGATGAGGAAGAGCTCCATCCTGGCCAGGTTCTCTCCTGGACACGCCCGATGCCCTGCAAGAGACAGAAGCAAAAAAACTAACAAAAAAAAAAAAACACAGGCATTACGACCTCCGGTCCACGCAACACGACCGGCAATAAAGTCAACCTCGTGTTCAGAGAACCAGCCGGGGATGAAGCACGGCAAGTCACATTTTCCTGCTAGAAGTATCCGTTTGGAAATGACGCTCAATTGGTGTTGTGGGGTCCCGAATGTGCCAAGGAGACATTCCCCACACCATTACAGCATCGCCACAAGGCGGGATGGGTCCGTGGAGATCATGCCAAAAGAGGTTTCCACGTCTGGCTCGGTCTGCAGCTGCTGCAGCCTGTCAGAGACGCCGTTCTGAAGCATTAGTGAGCATTTCTGAGCATTCTTTTGAGCATTCGTGGCCTTTCTGTTAGCTGGAGATGTGTCCGCCCATTCTCCTCCGATTAACCAGGTGCTTTCAGCCACAGAAGCGCCTCAGACCAGCACAGCTGTCACTCCTGTCCCTGCCAGCCACGACCGGACGGCGGGG
Source organism: Conger conger (assembly GCF_963514075.1). Classification (NCBI taxonomy): domain Eukaryota; kingdom Metazoa; phylum Chordata; class Actinopteri; order Anguilliformes; family Congridae; genus Conger; species Conger conger. Next base: position 66,613,369 of record NC_083764.1, on the reverse strand, counting down.
AAACCTTCAGGCCTCCAGCACTCAACACGCACAGTGCGTCTGTCCCAGGAATCAAAACCTGTGGTCAGGAGTCTAGCTGATGGCACGTGTAGCGTGCCTGCATTGGCCGATTATCATCCTGCTCGTACGGTGCGCTGAAACGCAATGAGCTGGGAGCTGTACTCTGTACCTGCAGAGAAAAGTATTAAGGCCTCTCTCCTGGTAAAGCGGCCGTCGTCCTCCAGGAAGTGGGCTGGGTTGAAGCTGTGGGGCGTCTCCCATTCACCCTGGTCACGCATGGCTGACATCAGGGAGAGGAACATCACCGTTCCCTATGGGACACAAGTCAAAGCCTGGTCAGAAAACCGCGCTGAAGAGAAGATCTCTTAAAACCAGAGGGAGGACCAGGAGCAGCCTGTAGCCCAGTGGCTAACGTGCTTCATATGGACCCAGAAGATTGGTGGCCCAAGCCCCAGTGAAGCCATGATAAGATCGACGTGGCGGTTGGGCCCTTAACCCCACATTGCTCCAGGCAGGATTCTCCTCTACCTAGTCTGATAAACTGTAAGTTGCTTTGGATAAAAGCGTCAGCTACATAAGGAGAAAGGAGTAGAGGGTGAGAGATGTGGCAGAAAGTGAGTGGGTGGAGTGAGAAGTGGGAAAGATGAGAGGGGAGGCGACAACCTTCTCGATAAAATATCCCTGGAAGGTGACATCACAGGAGGCTTTGCGAAAGGCGGTGGTGACAGGGCTGCCGAATCTCTGGATCTCGTGGATCACAGCGTTGGTGTAGGGCAGGTCCTTCTGGTCCTGGAACCGAGGGCTCCGCTGCCCAACAACTCTGCCCAGCTCCTCTTGAACCCGGTCTGTGTGCAGAGGGAGAGGGACACAGAGACGGCGAGAGGGAAACCTTTTCAGTTTCACTGTTGGAAGTCACTTCCTGTATTCTAATCCATGTTAACAGTATACACAGGTGTGTGTCTGTGTGTGTGTGTGTGTGTGTGCGTGTGTGCGTGTGTGTGTGTGTGTGTGCATGTGTATGTGTGTGAGTGTATGTGTGTAAGAGTATGTGTGTGTGTGAGAGTGTGTGTGTGTGTGGTGTGTGGTGTGTGGTGTGTGGTGTGTGTGGTGTGTGTGGTGTGTGTGGTGTGTGTGGTGTGTGTGGTGTGTGTGGTGTGTGTGTGTGTGTGTGTGTGTTCACCCTGTATAGCAGGGTACTTGGCCATGAGAATCAGGCCCCAGGACAGGATGACTGCAGTGGTCTCAGTCCCTGCCAAAAACAGGTCACTGATGGTGCAGAGGAGGTTACTGCTGTGGAAGTGGGACTGCGTCTGGTCTGCCTCCTGAGAGAGAACAGACAATACATTTTATTCAGCTGATGCTTTTACGCAAAGTGACTAACAGCCGATTAGACCAAGCAGGGGACAATCCCTCCCAGAGCAATGCAGGGTTAAGGGCCTTGCTCAAAGGGCCCAACGGCTGTGCGGATCTTATCGTGGCTACACCGGGGATTGAACCGCCAACCTTGTGGTTGACAGTCACGGGCACAGACCACACATGAAACCAGACATAAGACCAATTCAGCGGAACAAGGTCACGAGTGAGTTTGAGGCGTGCGTTTGGCTCACATTTAGATTAGCGTGACCTTTCCCGCGGACGATGTCCCTGACGTGACGTGACGTGACGTGACGTGACGTGACGTGACGTGACGTGACGTGACGTGACGTGATTAAGGCTCGGGGCCCGCGGATGAAACGCGGCTCTCGAGCCCCTACCTGGAGCTGCCGGACGAGGAAGCGATCCACGACCCCCCTGCAGTCCAGCGGGTCGAACGAGGCCTTCATCCTCTCCACCATGTCCCGAAGCCGCTCAGTGAACTGCTCCTTGTTCTTCAGAATCCGGGCCCGGTTTTTCAGTAGCGCACCACAACACCAGGACAGCCACGGGAACATGTTGTAGAGCTGCAGCCAAAAGCCAAAATGGGCCCAGGATTATACCTTGCCCTGCTGTAAAATCCAGCTACGACCAGCTTGGAATACCAGCTACCAGCGGTTTCAAAACACAGCTCGAGTGGTTTTCTTTCAGGATTCCATGCCAACTCCAGGAGGTTGCACCCCATCTCCTCTTGGATGCTTTTCTTGTTCAGTGTGTCGGTAGACAATGATGATTTCAAATCACAGAAAATGTTAGCTTCAGACTCCATTTTGTTTTGCTGGCAGAGCCATTCAATTTTTCAGTTTGTCACAGTGAAAAATTTGTGGCGGCACAAAGTGGGATCTTTAGAGTTCCATAACTTTGCAAAGAAAGTGTAAATCTTTGAAAAGGTCCATCTAGCAGTAATTTCATATATCGAACGCCATATCTGGCCTGGCATGCATGTACTTTTGTTTTTGAGTGAATTGGTGATGCACTTTTCCACCAGGGACCAAAATAATAATATTCTAACAATCCACCTGGAGTGGTCATGGAATGGCCCAACTACAAAAACGTTTTCACTCATTCCTACTTGATACAAAATACGAAGAACTAAATTGTTTGAATTCTCATCCAAATACTCTGGATAAGAGATGCTGTTATCCAGAGCATTTGCCAAATGAATGCAAAGTGTTTTCAAATATCAGTTCTCAAAATCATCTGAACAGATTTATTCTTCCCTGAAGCATCTCACAGCAGACAGCTGAGGGACTGGGGACGCTGAACGTCATGGTCAGGATTCAGCAACTGATTTAGCACTAAGCGCCTTTTACCCATTGGGTGCCCTAACATTCCAAAGCAAGTGTACTCCACGACAATTAACCACAGTACCGAAATTTCAGCAGAACTAGCCAACTGTAAAGACTCGTTAAAAAGATGAATCATCTCTCGAAAGACAGGGTCAGCATAGTCAAAGCGGTGGCCAAACAGCATGGAGCAGATTATATTGGAGACCGAGGGATTCAGGAGCCGGGTGTCGAAAGGTTCACCTGAAAAGAGAACAAACCACAGCTGAGTTTTCCCCAACAACAGACCCGTTCCCCCTGAACTCACTTTACATTTCTGGCCTTGCAATGGCGGTTGTGTCGAAAAGCAGCATGCCTTGGTGCCAGGCTCTTTAGCTCATTCACCGGACTGAAGCAGCATTCTTCACCCTGCTGTCCCCTTCCAAACATACTGCACATCGGTGTGAAGAGGGCCCCTAACACGGAATGCGTGCTTTCGCTAGCCAAGATTAATCATGTACATTTTCCTCTATTTATTTATTTTTAAGTTTTTTTTTTTTTTTAAATCAACACAATTGGGTGTACTAGTTTTGGTGACCATGTTTCTTTTGGTTTTTTTTGTTTATGGTAAGAAAGCGAAAGAATCAAGTTAGTAAACTTAAGGATAACTGTAGACTGTGCCCAGGCCATTTTCTCTCACCCTTAAACTCCGTTAATGTCTGGATGAGGTGGTGACATTCCTCCGTTATCATCAGCTCCCCTCTCCTCAGGCCCATGCCACAGCCACGCAGGCTGCTCAGACAGAAGCGCTTCATCGCCTTCCAGGAGCTTCCATTGGCAAACAAAACCCCTGGGAGGGAGGCCACAGGGAGCATCACGCATGCGCACGTTTACATGACGCACAGAACTGCGGCACAGAACTGGCCTGGGCACAGACACTTGTACGTCTGCGATCTTAGCCAGTGTGATATTCATCAATTTTTTTTTTATTTCTCCTTTATTTAACCAGGTGACTCCCATTGCGGTTGAGAAGGGAGGAGCAAGCAGAGACTACAACAAAATTAAATGCAATACAAACGGCAAACACAAATGACACATTTATACAATCTCAACTAAAACAGCTGCAGACCTCAGTTTTTAACATCTGAAGTAAACTAAAATTGATCAAGTTGACCCCTGAGAGGGAGTGATCAAGTTTAATATCTTTCTGGAGTGATGTATTCGATAAGTGATTGGGAACGCCTTCAATAATCGATGATCTGGGGTATCGATTAGCAGAAAGAGAGAAACTGAGCAGAGAACAGCGCACATGGAGAAGCGTCATGGACCCTTTGGAGGAGGATTGAACAAAGGCTTGATTACCGATATTGGAATTTCAGCGTGAATATTTTACAGCCAGGGGTGTACGCAACCTGAAAAGGGCCGATTTGGGTGCAGGTTTGTTTTCAACTAATCAAACCCCAACCCCGATTCAGCTAATCAGCGAATCATGGTCTTTGATTAAGACATTGATAAGTAAAATCAGGTTCCAGGCTAAAACAAAAACATGTAGCCCCTTTTAGGATAAGTTCGGACGCCACTGTTCCATGCAAATACATTAAACTGTGTAAGAGGATTCAACAGAAAACAAAACGAACACGCCAACCCAGAAGGCAAGTAATGTCAGCCCACTCCTTGGTGAGCAATGTTCTGCAGATCAGCACTATGGCACTTGGCTAAAACCATTTTCAAAATGTTGCATTCTTTTAGCAGCTAATCATCATCATCATCATCATTAAAAGATGCCGAATGTCCGCTAGCACGCTGTAATGCTGGTGTTGTTATGTGTGGGCAGGCACCTGACGTGCGTTCAAGATGGCTAACGTTAGCCAACATATTCAAACTTTTTTTCTGTTCGCCACGAACGTTAGCGAACACTTTGAAAAGGTCACAAAAACGCCGATGGGGAAACCGCTGAGAGAACAAAAGTTATATTGGCCGTTATAATACACTTTAATCAATGGAATACGTGTTCTTCCATTTACAAATAAATCGCAGGTAAGCAACGAATGAGCTAGGTGGCATTGTTAAACCCAAGTCGCATCCATTCGTATTAAAAAGGCGTTTTTGGCTAAACTAAATGGAATGTTAATTTAAAATCGTTCAACAGTAACCGTTTGCTGCAAATATAGTTCTCTGTCTTGAATGCATGTCAGGTACTTTTAAGCCACTGGTCATAGTGAGGGGAAAGTTCAGTCAGTGTGATCACATCCAGATGACCATGTAGCTAAACTACATCTGTGTATAGCTAGGCTACATTTCATTAAAATACGGTTTTATAAAAGGCTGTTTTATAAATAAATTTTAAAAAAAAAAAACCCTCACAATTGTACTTCTTTGAAAATCAAAGTTTGAAGTAAAAAAATGAGTATTTTCCTGAGCACTATGTTCTTAGCACATAGAAGTCAAACCAACAGATAGATTTACCGTGTCCCTGGAACACATCTCTACAGATTCTTGGCGGGTTCTTGTCAAACTCCGAGTTGAGCAGGGCCTCTTTGACGGTCTTGTAGCCCGCCAGGATGACGATTCTTTTGGGGCCGAAATGTAGAGTGAACACAGATCCATGTGTCCGAGACAGCTGGAGAGACCAGAATTATGATCAGGACTTGAATCGCACTAACTGTATAAAGCAACGTTGCCACTATTCCACTAGTTTTATTCTTTTGGCCTTTTTTCAAACAAGGGAGAGAAACAAGTTTGTTCTGACTAATGAAGCATATACATCCACCATTTGTGGTTTTATAATTCTAATTTCTCACCCTATAACGCCTCCATTTCATAGCCTAATTGACTCTGATCCCCCCCAAAAAAACAATTTCAGACTTTTTGACACTTGTACTACACCACCAGTGTACCAGAAAACAACATAGAATTACAGGCAAAACTCCCATTGTGCAGATCCTAATGCATTTCTGAGGAAACAATTTGATCAAATTCAACAATTTTAGGTTAACAACATTTAGTCTTTTCACATGAAGATATTCAAATTGCCGAGTTTGATTAATAGTAATAGTAAATAGTAATAATAGTAAAAAAGCTAAAAATGTGTGCGTCAGATTTGATACTGTAGGTGGAAAAATAATGAAATGTATTGTGTACCACCGTGTGAAGTGTGGGATCTCTCTGACCTGGGACAGCAGAGAACTTTTGACAATTTGTTTAACGGTATGTGGTTCACATTCATTAGAAATGCCTGATGACACAGGAAGTCAACATTTACACACACTGCTCCATTTGAATCACAATGCCTGTATGCACCTCTCATGTTACTTCATTTCATAGTTTGATAAAACTCATGGTAAAAAAAAAGAAAGCTGCAATCTTATTAAAATGTAAGCCTTCTTTTAAAGCATCCAAAAGAAAAAAATCCATAAATTCCCTACTCTATATCTTGCTTTATATGGCTAAAATGCATTTACATGCATTTCTAAATAACTGCGTAATAATACTGCATGAAGTGTGCCGTACCCATAAAAGGTACAATTATTTGGGTTGGTACCTCATAGATGGACGTGTTGAACCTCTTGAGGTCCAGGTGGAGCAGGTTCCCCAGGAGGGGCAGGGGTCTGGGTCCCGGGGGGCATTTTGGAAACCCAGGAGCGGAAGACCACAGGCAGAGCAGGAGCAGGAGCAGGAGTAGGACCCCAAGAAGCAGCAGAACCCGGGGTGTCCAGGGCACAAGCTCCCACACAACCATGGACTGTGTGGCAGAAATGACAGGACCACCAAATCCAATTAGGCCTAGTTCTGCCTTTATATTATTTCTTGCCAAAATCAAAATGCGTTCATACCGTGTTGAACAGGACTCAATTTAAGACTGAGCGTGGTTTGAGTCCGCAACCGTCACCGCAACACTACTTCTGTATTGAATGTGGATAACATTGCCGAAAGGGGTTGGTTAGTTACAAGTAATTTTCGCATATAACAGCACAGAAACGGGAACCATAGCTTAGCATGGCATACAGTTACAAATCGTCGGTTATTCGCGGAATGCACATTTAACGGTAGACGAGGAAGTGGCAGTCACGTGAGCGAGTCTACCTCGCAGACGTGGTACGCATACCCGCATACCAATCCAAGTTAGTTACATGACGAAAAGAGCTCATTGACAAGTAGGCCGAAGCCAACATTACAAAATGTAAGAACACCAATTGTCACACTAAATCGCCTACTACAGGAAAACGTAGAGCTCTGGGATGAGGAATCACTCTTACCGCACGCTGTTGACGCGGCTGCTTGCTCGTATTCTCTCGACAGAGACCGGATATTTGGGACTACTCACCAGAGCATTCACCAACACAGGTGCGATTATAATCAAGCGCAGGTCGGTGCATATGGGCCCGTGTGTCAATTAAGTATAATGCAATCACGATTAAAGACACTGAACCTGATCAAACGTCGTTGAGTTCTATCGAGAAGCAATTCACAATCGTGGAAGTGGAGCAGAATTAAATATATGATAAATCCAATCTTTGAACAAGCAGTGACAATTGCTGTTATTTAGGCTATAAGGAGACTCACTGAGCACTTTATTAGGTATTTATTAGACTTCTACTGCTGTCCCCCATCCACTAAGAGTTATGATGCGTTGTGTGTTCAGAGATGCTCTTCTGCATACCACTGTTGTAATGTGTGGTTATTTGCGTTACTGTCACCTTCCTGTCAGCTTTGACCAGTCTGGCCATTCTCCTCTGACGTCTGTAATTAACAAGGTGTTTCTGTCTGCAGAACTGCTGCTCACTGGATTTTTTTGTTTTTTGCACCATTCTTTGCAAATTTTCATTATTGTGCATGAAAATCCCAGGAGATCAGCAGTTTCTGAGATACTCAAACCACCCTATCTGCCACCTAAAGAGATGTATAGCTCAATGTGGCAAGTTAGCCTGCTAAGCACATAATCTCTCAGTGTATACTATTTGAAGTATCTTCACAAAAAAGCACGTTTTGTCGCGGTGAAAACTTCGCCATTCTAAATTCATGGTTAATGGTGGTTATTTCTGAAATACCCGGCCAACTGACAAGGTAAGTACGCAACTTGCGGAGGGCTAGATACGCTGCGCTTTTTTCTCCAAGACCGCCCAGACGACTCATTACCTCCATCACATTTTATTGTTGAACTTGCAGCCTTTGTTCTTAAATACAACTATTTCAGTTTGGAGAATTACCTCTTTCTGTAGATAAAAGGCACTGCTATGGGCTCTACCTTTCCCCCCAATTACGCAAACTTGTATGTCGGTATACTGGAAAACAGATTCTAAACGCAAATAATAATCCATTTTTCATGCATATATTTTCCTGGTACCGCTTCATAGACGATGTCTTCTGTATATTTAATGGCTGTAATTCTCAGCTTCAAGATTTCACACAGTGGATTAATGAAATCAACCCCCATCTTCGAGTCACAGCAGAATCGGACACTCTTAGAGTGCATTTTTTTAGACATGTGGGGTATCGAAATGCGACTCCTCTCTTATCACCAGTCTTTACACGAAGGATACAGACAGGAACGCTTTTCTGTCGGCTGGCTCCTACCGCCCTGTGCCCCTGAAACGAGGCCTACCAAAAAGCCTTTTTTTCCGCCTGCATCGGGTATGCCACGACACTACTGATTTTATCGAAAAGGCGGATTCTCTTAAAGAAAAGTTCCGCACTCGAGGCTACCCAACAAGTTGGATAAAAAACGCTTATGACACTGCACTGAATAGCTCACGATCAGACTTACTTAAACATAAAGAACCAGTCCAAAATAAAAGTATGTAGACATTTATTTCAACATACACTCTGAAATTTGTCAAGATAAAAGACATCATTAAAAAAACACTGGCACATTCTGCCCTCCGATCCCTTACTTACCAGTGAATTTACAGAACCTCCTGTGTTCCTAAGAAAGGTAAAAACCTGAGAGACTTCCTGGTGCACGCTGATTTGAAAGTTCCGTCTCAAACGTCATCCCAGACGCTCCTAGCACCCATTCCCAATGGGAGCTACAGGTGTGGCCATTGCGCGCAATGTCACCTTGTCCAAAAAGCACACGCGTTCACTAACCCACTGAGCAATAAAACATACAAAATCAAGAATGTCATAACATGTTCCTCCACCCATGTTGTTCATGCAATCACTTGTCCATGTGGTTTAGTGTACGTGGGTAAAACCAGCCGACCTTTGAGGAATAGAATAAGTGAACATAAAAGTATCAAGCGCAATGATAAAGACTACCCTGTTGCAGTGCATTTTAACAACCTCAAACATAATGCTAATAGCCTACAAGTGTATGGAATTGAACCAGTTAAAACACCAAAAAGAGGTGGTGGCATAGAATCTCTTTTGTTACAACATGAGGCCTTCTGGATATACACTTCGCAAAGTTTTAAGAATGGACTCAATGAAGAACTATGTTTGAATGTGATGCTATACCTCTGCTTGTACTCTGCCTAGTTCTAAAAACATGTACCAATGTGTTTTATTTTTCCATGACTGCAAATCTGTATACTTTTTTCTATTCAAACACTGAGAAAAAAAATAACCATGTCCATCAAGCTTAACAGTTGGAGATGTAAATTTGTGATTGATGTTAAGTCTTTTTTCAACAATGTATGTATTGCCCCTTATGTCCTAATGTCTTTTCACATCAATGATTGAATCATTGGTTGGGACTCCCTATTGGGTGTTCCCTATTGTATGTCTCTATAAATTAAGCTCTCCATTTTCTGGCAAAGTTACTCTGATGAAGGCCTAGAGCCGAAACGTCAGCGTCGGCCAATAAAGTGGTGACTCTGTAAAGTAGCAGTGTTGCGCTTTTTCCTTACTTTTTCAAAAGTTTAACCTCAAAAAAAGCTGCACCTGCAAAGAAACTCTACCAAGGTGTGCAGGCCCTCTCTGGGTTTATATAGAGGTAAAATACTTGAAAGAATATATTCAAATGACCATGTTAAATGTCCAACTTGAAATGACAAACTCCCACAATGCACTTATTTCTTGCAGTCTGAGAAAAAAAACGCAACAAATCCAGTCCTGCAAGAGCCTCCTTACCCTTTGGTAATAATGGGGTTCTCACACCATTGACACACACCAGAAGAGTTCGGCCTCTTCAGAGTTCTGAAGAGAGCAGTCAGGGAAAGTCAAACAGCTCTGTTTGACATGGACACACAAGATGGCTGGGAGCTGGGGTGGCACAGACGACTGTTCTCAGGTCCCAGGGGGTGTGTGTATCTTGGCAGGCCTTCAGCCAAAATCACAGCTTCAGAGAGGAGAAGTTACAGTAGTGGCGTATTCCCAATTCTTGGAGAACGGTTCAATCAGTGTTTTCCCAACACACACACAGACACTCACGCACACGCTTACACACGCTCTCACACACACACGCACACACACACACACACACACACTCGCATCTATGTTCCTCTGTACCAAATCCAGTTAGAAGCCACCAATCCTAAAGTTTCAAATAGACTTCACTCTTGCTTTTTACCCTTTTGGGAACCTTGTCAGCTTTGTCACTAAAACCCCACCATCTTGTGCCTGAAACACTGTGCGTCAGTGTTTGTGAAATGCGTCAGTGAGTGAAGGTGTGAATGCTTGCGCGTAGTTGAGAAGTCCACTCCTTTCTCAGCACTGTTAACGAGGGCACTTTGAGCAATGCAAATAGACAATGAATGCTTGTGAAAAGTGACACATTTGGGTGGAAATGCAAGTCCGAGCACATTATTGTGCGTATTTAGTGCGTGTTTAGAACACACATCATATTGAGCACATTTAGTGTGTTTCTGATCCAGAAACACACATCCTCAGAACCGCGGTCCAGAACCTCACTGTGCAGAACCACGTAAACAGCACCATCATACATTGGGACCTTAGCGTATGAAATCTAAAGAGACAGCATGAATGGAGTACAATAGAAAAAGCTTTACAACAATCTGAATCCTGGCCATGTTGAAGACCTTTTACAATTTGCCATCAGCATGGCAAAATCCCTCCAGGGTCTTTCAGCGCACTTATCCCTGGTTATGGGTATGCACTGGATAAGAGTGTCTGCCAAATGGCATTGATGTAATGTAATGTAATGCATGGTTGTCTAAAAAAAGCGCAACTAAGTATATCGTCTGAATCATGAAGACTCTCTAAAATTAACACCAGGCAAGGCTCAGATGCTTGTTTGTTTTGGGAATTCTACAAACACAAAAGCTCAAAAGTGATTTATAAAATTTTAATCATACACCAGAATATGCTGGAATAATGTAATGGAGAAATACCAATTAGTAATGAGTTCTAGCAATAATTACAAGGTATTAGGTATTTTTAAACAAATGAAAAGCTACTGTATGTACCAGTTTTCAGTGGACTTCACTATTGTTGGCTCACTTTGACACACTGACACACACACACACACACACACTCTCACACACACACACACCATTTTCTTTTGGAATATACAGTGGAGTATTAAAGGTCACTTTTTTATTTGGATTAACATGCAGATATCATGGAACCTGACTTGGCTAGCTTGAGCAACATGACAGACAGCTCTGACTTTGCTTCCTCTTTTAGTTTTTGACCGGAATTTACAGAAGAAGAATTGAGTGTGCAAGAGAGACAGACAGTGGAGGAACATGGACAACCGAAAACTGAGTTTGCATCGCTGGCAATAATAACTTCAAACCCTGGCTACACCCTGCAGTACTTAACAACAAAAAAATTAATTGGAAGGGTCCAGGAGGGCAACTAAGTGACAAGTGAGTAAATATCTAGCTAACAAGCGGTATCAAAATCGTGGTTGTAGATACTTCTTTTAATTAATCCTCCTATTGCTGCAGAACAAGTCGGTAAGTACTGCAGGATGCAGTTATTATTGTCAGTGATGCAAACCTCCACCGTCTGTCTCTCGCTCACGCAATTCCTCCTCTGTAATTTCCGGTTCAAAACAGTAAGGTTGCAGTTCTTCATCAAAATCGAAAAGCTTGCCCTCTAACTCGACAAAATCAAAGCTGTGCTGTCCGTCATATCGCTCAGGCTAGCCAAGGTAGGTTTCCGTGATATTTGTATGCTAACGTTACCGTAATTTCAGGGAGTGTGATGTGACCGCCGGGATGGGTGGCCATCCATAAACCAGTCTCTGCGTTCGAGGGCGGAGTTTGAGCGCCCCTTACCTTCTGGGTAACACAGGCTGGAGATTCAAGCCAAGTTTGCCCTTATAAGTTTTGCCCCATATTTAGGAAAAGGCTATACTGACGGCGATTTTTAAAAGGCCGGCACACATAATTTGAGCATTTAATTAAATTAAATTAAAGCATTTGATACATTAATAATTTCACGCAAATAATCTGAACTGAAACGAGTGTGACAGTGCTCCTTTAAAGTTGGACACTCCACGTAGGCGGTCAATACGTTATCACTTCCTGCATCATTTCACCTTTCACCTCCCAGCCTTCAGATTGGTGCAGATGCACTCACTCCATTTCCTCGTACTGCATCCAGGACACACATGTTGCATTGTAAAAGAAAACCCCTTTGTGGGTCAGATTTGTGTTGGGTGATGAGTGTCATTGCTGGTTCTGTGTGGACTGGCTGCTGCAGACCTGCTGGTAATAAGTGCGCAGCAACTCCATCTGCGCTTTACGCACGAGCACATGAGGGCGAATGGACCTCAGCGTTTGGCACGCCTCCTCTGGACTCCAGCAGTGTAACTGTAACACACACACACACACACACACACACACACACACGCGCACACGCACACACACACACACACACACACACACACAAGATTTAAAGAGAACCTTTAGTATAAAAACAAATACAACCACATACAGTGCGGTCTGTAAGTACTTGGACAGGTAAGCATTTGTTGTTGTTGGTGAGTGTGGTGAGTGTGGGCAGGTGAGGGTGGCGAGTGGGCAGGTGAGTGTGGCGAGTGGGCAGGTGAGTGTGGGCAGGTGAGGGTGGTGAGTGTGGGCAGGTGAGGGTGGTGAGTGTGGGCAGGTGAGGGTGGCGAGTGGGCAGGTGAGGGTGGTGAGTGGGCAGGTGAGTGTGGGCAGGTGAGGGTGGTGAGTGTGGGCAGGTGAGGGTGGCGAGTGGGCAGGTGAGGGTGGTGAGTGGGCAGGTGAGTGTGGGCAGGTGAGGGTGGTGAGGGTGGTGAGTGTGGGCAGGTGAGGCAGGTGAGGGTGGGCAGGTGAGCAGGTGAGGCTGGTGAGGGTGGTGAGTGTGCAGGTGAGGGTGGGCAGGTGGGCAGGTGAGCAGGTGAGGCTGGTGAGGGTGGTGAGTGTGCAGGTGAGGGTGGGCAGGTGAGCAGGTGAGGCAGGTGAGTGTGGGCAGGTGAGGCAGGTGAGGGTGGTGAGTGTGGGCAGGTGAGGGTGGTGAGTGTGGGCAGGTGAGGGTGGTGAGTGTGGGCAGGTGAGGCAGGTGAGTGTGGGCAGGTGAGGCAGGTGAGGGTGGGCAGGTGAGGGTGGGCAGGTGGGCAGGTGAGCAGGTGAGGCAGGTGAGGGTGGGGGTTTTGAGGACTGACCTTGATGAGGTAGGCTGCGACCATGGTGGCACTGCGGCAGCGTCCGGCCTTGCAGTGGATGTAGACGCTGGCACCCTGCTCCTTCACCTGCAGGGCGAACTGCACCCCCCTGTGCAGCTTCTCCAGGCTGGGCACCCCCGTCAGGTCCACTGTACGGAGACACAGCTGCTCCACCCCCACAGCCTGCCACTCCTGAGGCAGGAATGCTCACACACACACGCACGCGCACACGCACACGCACACACAAACACGCACACACAGACACGCACACACGCACGCACGCACGCACGCACACACACACAAACACGCACACACAGACACGCACACACAGACACGCACGCACACACACACACACAAACACACATAAACACGCACACACGCACACACGCACACACACACACACTCACGCACGCACACACACACACGCACACACACACACACACACACGCACACACACAGACACGCACGCACGCACAGGCACGCGCACACACACAGACACGCAAACACACACAGACACGCACAGACGCGCACACACATACATACATACATACACACACGCACACATGCAGGCACACAGGCACGCACACACACACATACACAGGACTGAAACCAGGATCAACCACAGAATATGAAGTATGATGATAAAGCCCGCAGTAGCGCCACGTACCTCAGCAGAGTTGCAGAAATATTTTGTTTCATATTCCTCGTTCATAGTAATCACCCCTCTCACATGTTCTCCCTGCACCAACTGAAAACATAATTCACACTTCAGCGACAACATTAACAACGCAGTCATTGCGACTCTCAGGCCATTTCGCGGGTCACTGGCTACTGGCACATTTTAAGTTCAAACTAATACACGTGAGCGTACAGCGTTTCTCGAACCCGGTCCTATGAAACCGTTATATATTGTGAATTTAAGCCTGGTCTGTTTGAGATATTAACTTGTGTTTTGTTCTGTGCGGGCTGCTATTTTGTCCTGCAAGCTAACAGTTAGTTCCTAATATCATGCTAGTTAGCAACTTGTTCAGGAGTCATCATCAGCCCAAACATCCCCAAAATTCTGACTAAAGTTATAGTTACGTTGTTGATAACTTGCTACCTATGGTTAAACTTATCTTACAAAAATAACTTAATTAACGTAGGCTACAATGTAACGGCATTCAATGTAACGTTAATCAACGTCCGGAAAATCAGAAAATAAGAATAAATCAGAAAATAGCTAGCTAGTTAGCTGTGCCTTACCTCGTCTGTCATTGATTTAAACGGCAATGCTCCTAGAATGACAGTTTGGTCCACACGGTCAAACCACCGTCTGGACGACACTTTCTCCATAACAACATTGTACGCTAAAGTAGGGTAAAATAGCAGCCTCGCAAGGGCTCCAGACATTTTGGTGCTTCAGTGGGCTCTAGAAACGTTTAACTAATTATTTAGCCAACTAACTAACATATTGCAAATTCGTAAATATGTGCCACTGAGTATGGCTGTGTCCGCTGTCGATACTCTCTTTTTTTGCTGACATTTTGAATAACCCTCGTGAGCCCCCTCGCGTTGCGGAGGTGCAAGTGCATCAAACATCCATTCATATAAGCAATAGCCGCGTCTCAATCCATTCAAGTCAATTCAAATTGCTTCATCAATATTTTAAAATAATGATAAATATTTAAATAAGTGTTATATTACAGTTCAGTGCGTGGGACGTACTGGAGTTGATGAACTCAAGAGAGATTCAACTTCACTGTCACTTGATCGAGTCACATCAGTGACAGAGGAAAATCGGTTTCCATGGCGACTGCACCACCATGATCAAGTGAAAAACACAACCTGGGGTCGCTACTCTAACGGGTTCAGCTGTCAAATACGCTGTGCGCCGTCACATTCCGTTGGGCGTTTTTATGACCAGTCCTGGTTTTTGTTCCAACCAATTATTATGGCTTAGTTTTGCCAACAGTGGTTTCCCTTTTAAACAGTAATGCTGTTTTGGGTTTTTTTTTAAAACAAAGACATTAATATCCTTTAAGATTACCTCTGGGAATCAAAAATAATCTAATTGTCGGCATCTTACTGCGCCCAGGTTCCCTGATACATATAGAGCAACCGTTTATCTCTTTTGACACCTCACCAGTCTTCAAGTGATATATGCCTGTGTCCAGTGTATAGGGGCGGTGATTCTATAAGCAAGCAGATCTTGCTTTGAATGGTCTTCACTCGCCGTGTCTGCTCACAATGCTCAGCCTGAAGGCTGGAGATGAATCTCTTCTTCTTCAGTTTCAGCAGTATTAGTGTCCACTTCGGCTCCTCTCTCATGTCCATTACATTACATAATGTCATTTTGCTGACGCTTTTTATCCAACGCAACTTACAGTTGATTAGACTAAGCAGGAGACAATCCTCCCCTGGAGCAATGCAGGGTTAAGGGCCTTGCTCAAGGGCCCAACGGCTGTGCGGATCTTATTGTGGCTACACCGGGATTAGACCCACCGACCTTGCGGGTCCCTACAGGCCGCCACTGCACACATGGCCTTACGCTGCCAGACGAGGACTTTAGTTTGGCTCTTTACGTTTTGTCTGCCCCCCACCTATGCTTGTGAATTGTTTATTCATAATGGTTCGACTTTTTATATATTGATGTGTATGAACTAAAAAAAGAAAAGGTCTGGAGCACAGAGATGCAAAATAAGCCCCTTAACGGTGCAAAACCGACACAGCTGGAGGCTACTGTGTCTTCATCGGGAGGGGCACCGTTAAGCGGCTTAAATGGAAATTGGCAAAGCATAAACTCCGCTGATATTAGGAAGTATTACATCTAGTGGAGGCAGAAACACGGCTTTATACATAAACGCCTTGCTTCCACTACATTATTAGCATTTGGCAGACCAGAGCGACGTACAGTTGATTAGACTAAGCAGGAGACAATCCTCCCCTGGAGCAATGCAGGGTTAGGGGCCTTGCTCAAGGGCCCAACGGCTGTGCAGATCTTATTGTGGCTACACAAGGATTAGAACCACCGACCTTGTCATTTACCTTAACCACTACGCTACAGGCCGCACTAGAGGCCTGTAGTTGCATATTCTTAAAAAAAAATTTTATACAGCTACATTCTGCAGCAGACAGACTGTTGAGCTGCTCACGTATCAGGACTGATGTTAATCTATTATCGTGTGTCTCTTGGAGTGAAGAAACTTTGGCAAACCCTTAACAAAGTACCATCATTGTTAAATTGTTTAACCCAGACCAAATTCTAATTATTGAAAAGGCGGCTTTGGTATAATCACGTGACGTGAGCGTTTATTCAAGCGAGATATACGAGAACAGCTATAAATACTATAACACTCACGACAAATTGATGTGAATCAAGTCTTAATTTTATTATTATTATTATTATTATTATTATTATTATTATTATTATTATTATTACTACAGGATTTTGTGTACCAAGAGCTTCTTCAAATTATTTTCTCATATATCATTGAAGGGTTTTGATACAGTTATTTGGATATAAACTCCATTGCAGCGATGTTTATTAAGACAGCATTTATGAGGAATATGTAATGCATTCAATTGTGAATGTCAGCACTCTGATAAAAATCATTTGGTATTTGTCTGACCGTTCATGAAGTTTGTCTTGGAATAATGATGGATGAGATCGAAGTCTCATAACTTCCTTATGGATGGTGAAAGCTTTTCTTAGCCAATGGGCGCTTCGCTTAAACCAGAGCAAGTCGTTTCCATAGACTTTATAAAGAATATCGTCATGCATGAAGTTATGCAGTCGGACGAGAACAACTGCGTCGCCTAGCCCTGAAAACTGGAATCTGCGTATCCTGCATTAACCCATATCCAAGCTTAAATATCTGTTAATAGGTGCAGCGCCCCTACTGGAGCGATGCCGTACGGCTGCGCAAATAAGCGCCAGAGCCAAACTTTCGAGGACAAATTTTCAAGTCGGAAGTTGGTGAAGGTAGTTGGCTGAAATGAGGTACTGTTTTGACCATAGACATATGGTTTTGACATGTTTGATCGATACAGTTATGCTTTTGTGTTTGCGTGCCACTGCTTTGACTCTGTGGGGTTAGCATACAACAGGGAAAGTTAGCTAGCAACCTGCAACTCAGCTTTGATACGATGAACGGCTTACGTTTGCTACAGAAAACTTTGGAATTTAGAGCGCCGTGTTTTTGGAAAGGCGTCTTAGTTGCCGGCTTTATTCGATGGAGAAAAAACGCACTGCGTATGATCTTTTCGCTTAAATCATAGGCTCGCCCAGCTCTCTCTGGTTTCTCAGCTCTAACATTGGACTACCGAAAGTAAAGTAGTATGATGAATAGTTCATAACTAGTGCCACTTTTTCATCTAATATTCCAATCTGTTGGCCTCACGGTGAAGCTTACAAACAAACTAGTTCGCTCGTGCAGTCGTGAAAAGTCGTGACTGATTTGTGTTCATAACGTCAGTTACTACCTCATGAACAATGGATAAACCACTGCCTTTTAATCGTTGCATCAATAATGCCGTCTTACATTCCAGAATGTGTATGTAAGATGCTCTCTACGGTCATATTTTGCGCCGACGCAGAACCGAAACTGCATTCTCTGCGTAACCTAACATTGATCCACGGAAAATACACTCCTATGCATTGATCAGATTCTGCTGGTTGTAAAACCCATAAGATCCAGATCCAATGGGGTACTGTAAATAAACCAAGCTCTGAGGCGATCTCACTGTCGTCTACAGAAGCAGCTTTTAGTCGTTTTGTTTGGAGGTAGTTTCTCAGACCCACATTAAGCCTAAAATTTTAAATGGAGATTCTCTGTACAAAAATAATTTGTGCCTTAGTGTCCGCGTGCTGCTGCAATATTCATGTAAACGGTTGTCCAGTCAATGCACGTACAGTAAATTCCTGGGCAAAGTACAGTCAGACTACTACTACCATTGCGTACAGTTCACCTGCCTTATTACACATATATCTTGTCATTTTATTCTTCTCATTATTATACATTATTATTATTCCCTGTCATGCCTTTGGAGGCACTAGTGAAGGGGAACTGATCGAAGTGGAGCGCGTTTCCTGGGGGAGCGCTCATTTGAGTGCGCAGACGGGGATTCACTTTAGTGTTTAGTGTTTTTGGTGTACTGGAGGCTGATGCACTCCTCCTGTGCTGTGGTACCTCTGCTCCTGCCTCGGCTGCTCATTATGCCGTGCTCTCCGGTATTTATCCAGAACGTATGACCCGTTTCAGCTTGTTCCACGGCTTCCATTCAATTCAGTTGAATTGGGTTGTATTTGTGTAGCGCTTTTCACAGCAGACTGTCACAAAGACGCTTTACAGAGTAACGGAAGAAAAAAAGAAAAAGAAAAAAAAGGAAATACCAGCCCTGAGCCCCCAAATAGCACGAGGTTGAAAAAAACAAAAAAAAAAACGACTCCCTTGTGGGGAGGAAAACCCTCAAGCCACAAGCCTTGATGTGTGGAATGTATGTTAGGCAGCTCTAGATTAGGGTTGTGTGATGAAATGATGATGATGGTGGTGTTGGGTGGCGGTTTGTCAGGCCGCTGTTCTAACGGTCTCCCTCTCCCTCTCTTTCTCTCTCCCTGTCTTTCTCTCTCCCCCTCTCTCTCTCTCTCTCTCTCTCTCTCTCCCCCCCCCTCTCTCTCACCCCCCCTCTCCCCCCCCCCTCTCTCTC
>NC_083764.1:66579290-66591790 GCF_963514075.1 Conger conger | reverse complement strand
TCTCCGCTCCTCCTGCCTCTGACTCAAACCCAAACCCACACTTCTTCTTCGACGCTCATTTCCAGACCCTTCCAGTGTAAAGTCGATGGTGCAACAATGTAGGGCGGCCTGTAGCGAAGTGGTTAAGGTAAATGACTGGGACACACAAGGTCGGTGGTTCTAATCCTGGTGTAGCCACAATAAGATCCGCACAGCCGTTGGGCCCTTGAGCAAGGCCCTTAACCCTGCATTGCTCCAGGGGAGGATTGTCTCCTGCTAATCAACTGTACGTCGCTCCGAATAAGAGCGTCTGCCAAATGCCATTAATGTAATGTAACAACTGTACCGTAGTACAAATGCGAATCAGGGACAGATTACGTCTCTCACTCTCACTCGCATCAGCTTCCCTAAGGCGCAGACTCCAGTAAACTTCTTCCTGGGGCATCAAAATGCTTTTCAGGAGCCCATGGACAGTCAGTGGGTGACATAACAGGCACTGGGTCCTCTGTGGTCAGTCTGTGGTTTGTTGTCAGCAGGCAGACACCTGGGCTGAATCTCAGCCGCCTGGGCTGAATCTCAGCCGCCTGGGCTGAATCTCAGACGCCTGGGCTGAATCTCAGACGCCTGGGCTGAATCTCAGCCGCCCGGGCTGAATCTCAGCCGACCCCCCGGTGAGTGGCAGCTGCTGGACTCACAGGGCGTGTGGAATAGATGTGGCTTCATTCCGTCCAAGAGCTGAAACCAGCCTGCAGGATCCTGCCGAACCGACCGTGGAAGTCTAGCGGAATACGGTCCTTTCTGACCGTTAATTCCCTGCCCTCCCATCCACCAGGGGGCAGTGTGCTCCCCCTCGCTCTCCTGCAGCTGGGTCAGCTCTCCTTTGGGATTGGGATTTTGTTTGGGAACGACGGGGAATGGATCTGAAATCACGCTCAGGAGGTTCTGTGGTGCCTTTATGGAGGGTAGGGTGGGTCAAACTCAGGTTTAGTCGAGCCTTTTGTGTTGGTGTTTCTGTACTTAATTACGTGATTGGTGCTATGTTGAATTAACAGGGTTGTTGGTTAGTAGGGAGTTTATGCCAGCAGGTGCACCAGCTTTGGGGTTTCCTTTCGGGAACTCATATCCCAGAATGCACTATTAATTATAGGTGGTAAAATGTGAACAAGGTGTCTTAAGTTTAGCCTGTTACTGTGTACTGTGTATACAAAGAAAACAACAAGGCTTTTTCTACTATGCCCTTATCTCTCCTACACCTTAAGTCCACATGATTTTCAGGTCGGATTTTGGGATATTCTTTTGGCAAATGTTTATATGCCGTAAGTGCCTGGAATATACAGTACTGTGCAAAAGTCTTAGGCACCTGTATAACATTCTGTACAGATAATATTCTTTCAAAAATAATTCAATGAAAGGTCCTAAATAAACATACTATACATTTTACATTACATTTTAGTAATTTGGCAGAATAGTTAAAAACTGAATCAAATCTATATTTTTTGTGACCACCCTTCGACGTTAAAACTGCATCACTTCTCTGAGATAGCCAACGCTGTCCTGCAGTTCTATAAGACAATCAGCAGGGAGGTTGTTCCAAGCATGTTGGAGAACTTGCCACAGTTCTTCTGCAGACTTTGGTTGGCTCCTTGCTTCTGATGTAAAAAGTAGTCCATTGCTTACAGTACAGTACATGTTACTTTTTAAAATTAAATACAAAAATGTCTCTTTTTTGAAAATGAATATTCTTTTTGGAAATCTCAAATGTGTTATTTTATACTAACACACACTAAAAAATAAACATATATATAATAAAGTCTAGGGTGCCTAAGACTTCTGCACAGTACTGTACAGTACTGAGAAAATGTGTACAATGTGACTTGGTGTGTGTTTATGCTTTTTCAATGGTTTCAATAATACTATCTAGTATATTTATGTTTTTAGTCTCTGAAGACAGAAAATGTAATTGTACAAGGATTTTATTTTTTAATTGCTTCTGTACTTCTCATGTGTAACCGCTAGAGGTCCCACGTGCATTAATACATTTTCAGCTTCCAGAAAAAATAAATTCACATGCCCTTAAAAGCCTTAAAAGTGCTTTCCTGTGTTGATACTGTCTGCCCCCAAGTGCTGCCTCCGGAGTCTTAGAGGAAGGAAGCTTCCTGCACTGGAGGTCTTTGAGAAGATGGCAAGGTGGCTTTCTATTCTTAGAATTTCCCAGGCACGGGAAAAGTGTGAGTCAGAGAAAGTGTGATGAAGTGTTTGAGCTTTGGGTTCAGCCGGGTCACCAACGACAAAAACGACAAAAATACAAAAGTCAAACCCTGTGGAGCCCAGGGGAGGTGTTCTGAGTGTTGGACGGTAGATTAACAATTCTGTAAAGAAACGGTATTCTGTGATTTCCTTCTATTTGACCCGTCTTACTGCACTGTAGAATCTGCATGCGGAGTGGCTCTCAGCTTTAGACGGTGTTCCTTTTTGCTGTCCGTTTCTGAGTCTCATTTTACTAAGGTGCACAGCGCTGGCCTGAGGATGTAGGCCTGAGGATGTAGGCTTGTTTTGCGTACAGTGCAGCGTTCTGGTAATAGGCGGGTGAGAGCAGCCCAAATGGGACCGCTCTGAGCTCATGCAGGGGAGTGGGTGGAGTTGCTGAAGTTCGGGTGGTTCATATGTGCACAGGGGAAGCTTCTAAGTTTGTTATATTTTCAGTAACAACAATAATATTTTTTGTATTGTTTGGCAGCATTCGTTAGCATTGTGTTATCCTGTAATAATCTTCAGGTTTTGAGTAATTGTTCGTTTGACCCAGTTCGGCGCAGGAAACCGTGCGTCCCAGAGAATTGTGGAAAGTACACTGTTGCTTCCTCCCCTGTGAGCCCGGCACACCCTCCCGCCTGTAACGCCTGCAAACGGCGGGTCCCCCCGCGGGTTCGGCTCACCCCACCACTGATACGCATGCAGTACATCTTTTAACGCAGTCTGTCTGTAGCTACGTTACTACGCTAGCTAGTTTGTGGCCGGGCAACCTGTAGCCGAGGTGTGTTACGTTAGTTCTACACGCTGCTGCCTTCCAGTCGTCACTGCGGGATGGAAAAATATGAGTGCAAACGCAGGGACAAACTGTGCTGTTTAACCCCCGTCATACGATCTGAGGCCCTGGTGCTGTGGCAGCCGCCTCACGGCCTGGAATCATCAGCATGAAGACACGTTTATTTGACCTTCAATGACCTGGTCATCAAGCTGGTCTAGCTGGGTATGAGCTGGTCAAATACCATGGCCAAGCTGGTCATGAAACTGGTCTAGCTTGGCATGAGCCTGTCATGAACCTGGTCTAGCTGGGTATGAGCTGGTCATGAACCTGGTCTAGCTGGGTATGAGCTGGTCATGAACCTGGTCTAGCTGGGTATGAGCTGGTCATGAACCTGGTCTAGCTGGGTATGAGCTGGTCATAAAGCTGGTCTAGCTGGGTATGAGCTAGTTAAGCTGGTCTAGCTGGGTATGAGCTGGTTAAGCTGGTAGCTTGTGTAGCTGGGTATGAGCTGGTTAAGCTGGTAGCTTGTGTGAGCGTTTCAGAACATAGATGTGGAGCTGGGAGCTGGTCCCACCGTAGGTGGCTCAAAGCCGCTTCAGTGAACACCAAAAGCAGATGCTTCCACAGATTCTGGCACGTTCTGCGCATTAGTAGTTTATGTGCTCCCAGTGTGGGCTTTTCTCAGTACTGGTGTAATTAAATGCGTGTTTGTGTTGGCACGCCTTTTGTCTTAACGCAGGAAGAAGCCCCTGATATAGTTATCAACGTTCCGTGCACTTTTTCTGTAGCTCTCTGTCGAACACAAACACAGGCCAACTGTTTAAAAAGGGAAACAGGATGTAGAATTTAAAAGTAGCCGTTTTCTGCAGTCATTTTGTTGCAGACTATTGTGTGAAGTTTGACTGTCTGCCCCTTATTCTTACACGTAACAGCAGTTGCTTTCTACTGGTTAACCAGTCTACTGAGGCTATAAGCAGTCTCATCGAGAACGAGCAGGCTGGCGGTTTGCAGAGAGGGGTACGATGGTCAGTACAAATGTTTTGTGGAAAACTGAGATGCATCTGAGTAACAATAATACAGGCACTAGGGTTCGACTCCTAGGCAATTGTTTCAAAGTGTAACCTCTTGCAAGGTTATGCAAGTTGGGGAACTTTTTCAAAAAGATCTCTTATCTTGATGTCCAGTCTGTTCTAAAGATCACCTGTTGAGTTTTACAGCCGCAGACAATGCTGAAAAAAAACAGCTGAAGCTATATTTTGACAAAGGTGGTAGCTGGTTGACCAGCTCAGAAGCTACCAGCACTAGCTGGTTCACCAACTCATACCCAGCTAGACCAGCTTTATGACCAGCTTGGGCAGGTTGAGCAGCTTATACCCAGCTGGTCAAGCTGGCGTGGCTAGATTTTACACCAGGGTTCCCACCGATCATTAAATCATTTGTTTTGTCAGTAGCCCAGTGGTATATGATGTCAACAGTGGTTTAGAGACCAGGCTTACCAAGAGAACTGCACAAGATGACTCAAATATGATCGATGGCAAAAGATGTTTTGCATGCGTTTGCATTAATAGTTTTGTACCTTTGGGAAGCTGAATGTGAGAACAGCAAAAAACACATTGTTCTGAGAGAAGCCTGGTCCATAGCTGCTTGCTAGTAAAACTCGTACAAATCAGCACAAATGGCCCTGTTTACAGTTATCTTGGCAACATCCTTCGTCCATCTGTCGAAACCTTGCATTCCAAACTGGAGCATCAGCACGCAGAGGTTTCGGACATCGTTGCAGGGTTCAGGGTTCATGCCGATCTGTGTCCCAACAGGAAGAGCGCTTCTCCTGTGAGAGGTCAAAGGTCAGAGCCACAGTCACATGGAGCATTGCTGTTATTGTTACAATCTGACTGACTGGACTCATTTGAAC
This sequence comes from Conger conger, assembly GCF_963514075.1. Classification (NCBI taxonomy): domain Eukaryota; kingdom Metazoa; phylum Chordata; class Actinopteri; order Anguilliformes; family Congridae; genus Conger; species Conger conger. The sequence goes on along the minus strand of NC_083764.1, from coordinate 66,586,874 downwards.
TTGATGGTGTTATTATACTCAGTAGTATTGCTGAGGCCATGGATGTGATTATTGTTATTGTTCCTGTGCAGATTAGAGAGGTGATTTGAGTTCAGTTCCACAGGGCAGCATTTATATAGCGCCTTTATCCAAAGCGCTGTACAATTGATGCTTCTCACCCACACACCCACACACCCACACACCCACAGTGATTGGCTGCCATGCAAGATGCCGACCAGCTCGTCAGGAGCATTTGGGGGTTAGGTATCTTACTCAGGGACACTTCGACACAGACCGGGCAGGGGATCGAACCGGCAACCCTCCAACTGCCAGACAACTGCTCTTACTGCCTGAGCCATGTCACCCCACATAAATGGCTGTAGCGGTACTGGGTATGGATACTGTGCTAATGCTAATGCTGCACTAATGATAATGCTGTTCTAATGCTGTGCTAATGCTAATGCTGCACTAATGATAATGCTGTGCTAATGCTGCACTAATGATAATGCTGCACTAATGATAATGCTGTGCTAATGATAATGCTGTGCTAATGCTAATGCTGCACTAATGATAATGCTGTGCTAATGCTAATGCTGCACTAATGCTAATGCTGCACTAATGCTAATGCTGCACTAATGATAATGCTGTGCTAATGCTGTGCTAATGCTAATGCGAGGATGGCCGGCCGCCCTGTGGAAAGGACACAGCCAGCCAAACTAGAAATGAGGAGGTGTGTAATCAGTGTATTAGGGAGTGTGTGTGTGTATATATCAGGGAGTGTGTGTGGGCGTGCGTGTGTGTGTGTGTGTGTAATCGGTGTATCAGTGGAATGCCTCCCCTGAGGTTCATATGGTTTTTAAATGTGTTTACGTGCGTGTGGGGAAGGAAACATTGACTCCTTGGGGTATGTACAGGACGGGCGTGAGTGAGTGCGTGCGTGTGCGTGTGTGTGTGTGTAAGTGTGTCCGTGTGTGTCTGTGTGTGTCTGTGTGTGCGCGTGTGCGCGTGTGCGTGTACTGACAGACAGGCGTGATACTCTGTTGTCTGGTGAAACCACAAATGAAAAGGCTCTTTATTGAAAAGGCTGCCTTACTGCCCTCAGGGACACTGGACAAAAAAGCACTGGCTTTATTTTAAGTTTATTTAGACAAAACACATTATACTGTACAAACCTATACACACACAAACACACATTTATACTATATGTACAATTATTTACACTGTAAGAAATTTGCCAAAAAAATTTTTTTGGATGGGCTGATACTGCAGGTGTTCTTTGGTCATATTTCCTGATGAAATTATTTTTAAAATCTGATACCCTCCACACTCCCATGCCCAAATAAAGGAGCCACACACAAGATAGGTGACATTACATTACATTACATTATTGGCATTTGGCAGACGCTCTTATCCAGAGCGACGTACAACAAAGTGCATACCCATAACCAGGGATAAGTTCGCTGAAAGACCCTAGAGGTAAGTACAATTTCAACTGACCCCCCCTTTCAGTTGTGGAGCTGTACAGCTGACAGGAGACTCACTGTTTCACTGAGATTTATTCTAAACCCTTTTCAAGAGGACTCTTGATTCATTAAAAAATATATATATAATCTTCATAGGCTCAGTGCATTCTTCTCATGAGTAACTGATCATATTGCATAGTATGCGCTGCAGACACAGCGGCCCTCCAGGACTGGAGTTAAACCTGCAGACACAGCGCCCCCTCCAGGACTGGAGTTAAACCTGCAGACACTGCAGCCCTCCAGGACTGGAGTTAAACCTGCAGACACAGCGGCCCTCCAGGACTGGAGTTAAACCTGCAGACACAGCGCCCCCTCCAGGACTGGAGTTAAACCTGCAGACACAGCAGCCCTCCAGGACTGGAGTTAAACCTGCAGACACTGTGGCCCTCCAGGACTGGAGTTAAACCTGCAGACACTGTGGCCCTCCAGGACTGGAGTTAAACCTGCAGACACAGCGCCCCCTCCAGGACTGGAGTTAAACCTGCAGACACTGTGGCCCTCCAGGACTGGAGTTAAACCCGCAGACACTGCGGCCCTCCAGGACTGGAGTTAAACCTGCAGACACAGCGCCCCCTCCAGGACTGGAGTTAAACCCGCAGACACTGTGGCCCTCCAGGACTGGAGTTAAACCCGCAGACACTTCGGCCCTCCAGGACTGGAGTTAAACCTGCAGACACTGTGGCCCTCCAGGACTGGAGTTAAACCTGAAGACACTGTGGCCCTCCAGGACTGGAGTTAAACCTGAAGACACTGCGGCCCTCCAGGACTGGAGTTAAACCTGCAGACCCTGCGGCCCTCCAGGACTGGAGGTAAACCTGCAGACACTGTGGCCCTCCAGGACTGGAGTTAAACCTGCAGACACTGTGGCCCTCCAGGACTGGAGTTAAACCTGAAGACACTGCGGCCCTCCAGGACTGGAGTTAAACCTGCAGACACTGTGGCCCTCCAGGACTGGAGTTAAACCTGCAGACACTGCGGCCCTCCAGGATTGGAGTTAAACCTGCAGACACTGCGGCCCTCCAGGACTGGAGTTAAACCTGCAGACACTGGCCCTCCAGGACTGGAGTTAAACCTGCAGACACTGTGGCCCTCCAGGATTGGAGTTAAACCTGCAGACACTGCGGCCCTCCAGGACTGGAGTTAAACCTGCAGACACTGTGGCCCTCCAGGACTGGAGTTAAACCTGCAGACACTGCGGCCCTCCAGGACTGATGGTGAGATTTAAAATCAATTATTGAACAAATGTAAATGCAACATTTGATTCCCAAAACATTCCCAGACTGTTCCTAATGTAATGTGGCCATTTTGTTGCAGTGTGACAGACCAACATTGTGAGTTTCAGTAGTAGATGAAGTCTTTTAACTTCATGTTTGAAGAGGGTCATTCAGCAGACAATTTTAATCCACTGCCACTCACAGGAAGTTCCTCGTCATGTCCTTGTGAACGGTCAGGTTCACCTGCCCTGGCCTGCGTGGAACCAGAATGCCCCCCCCCCCCCCCGCTGGCTTGCAGCACTGCCAGTCTGCCACACGGTGGCGCTGTTGCAGGAGGCGCTGCCTGAGGGACGGCCCCACACGGCTACAGCATGGACAGCGTGTCCTTCGTCAGCTCGTAGGCCTTCATCTTCCTCAGGTGCCGCATCGTTACCATGGCGCCGGTGGTTACCATGGCTACCCCGCCGATGGCAGGCACCAGGACCTTGATCAGGAGGGTGCTGGCCTCGTACCGCCCTGTAGGGAGGGGGGGGGGGGTCACAGGAATGACGCAATTAGTAATATTTAAAAAACGGCAGAGCATTTTAAAGGAGCCAAACAGGAATGCAATACTCACAAAATGACATGCGTACGTGTATAATGTACGGTCCCCTCCAAAAGTATTGGAACGGCAAGGCCAATTCCTTTGTTTTTGCAATACACTGAATACATTTGGGATTGAGATAAAAAGATGAATACAAGACTATAGTTCACACTTTCAGCTTTTATTTCCTGGTATTTACACCAAGATGTGTTAAACTACTTAGAACATAGCGCCTTTGGTATCAGACCACCCAATTTTTAGGTGAGCAAAAGTATTGGAACAGAGTATTTAAGTAAATGAGAGTAAATGACACTTAATATTTGGTAACATATCCCTCGCTTTCAATAACTATCAAGCCTGTGACCCATTGACATCACCAAACTGTTGCATTCTTCTTTTGTGATGCGCCCAACAGCGTTAGCCGCTAGGTGAGGTAGCCTTACCCATCACACTGAGCGTTAGCTGCTAGGTGAGGTAGCCTTACCCATCACACTGAGCGTTAGCTGCTAGGTGAGGTAGCCTTACCCATCACACTGAGCGTTAGCCGCTAGGTGAGGTAGCCTTACCCATCACACTGAGTGTTAGCTGCTAGGTGAATTAGCCTTACCTGTCACACTGAGCGTTAGCTGCTAGGTGAGGTAGCTTTACCCATCACACTGAGCGTTAGCCGCTAAGTGAGGTAGCCTTACCCACCACACTGAGCGTTAGCTGCTAGGTGAGGTAGCCCTACCCACCACACTGAGCGTTAGCTGCTAGGTGAGGTAGCCCTACCCACCACACTGAGCGTTAGCCGCTAGGTGAATTAGCCTTACCCGTCACACTGAGCGTTAGCTGCTAGGTGAGGTAGCCTTACCCACCACACTGAGCGTTAGCTGCTAGGTGAGGTAGCCTTACCCATCACACTGAGCGTTAGCTGCTAGGTGAGGTAGTCTTACCCACCACACTGAGCGTTAGCTGCTAGGTGAAGTAGCCTTACCCGTCACGTTGAGCGTTAGCTGCTTAGTGACGTGGCCCAGCTGGTTGGAGACGTTGAGCTGGTAGAGGCCGGCGTCCTGCAGCTTGACCTGCGGGATCCAGAATGTTCCGTCCTGGGAGACGCGCTCTTCGCCGCCGCCCTCTCTCGTCAGGACGAAGCGAGCTGGCGGGGAGCTGACTGCGCGGCAGGAGACGGAGACGTTCTGACCCTCCTGCACTTCCCCGGACGGGGACACCGTTACCGTGGTGATGCGGGGGGGCGCTGGGGGGCGGGAACAAGGGAACGGCACCAATCAGTGAGAGAGGCTGGACTGCATGTTTTTATTTTTTCATGAGTATTGCTGCCCGATGTGGGACTGATCATGTCCAATTGACACCCCAATTTGGAATGGCCAATTATCCATTTGGTCTTTGCAGCCATGGTGTCCTGCTATCCCTCCCTAGGTAGCCCTACCCACCGCATTGAGCGTTAGCCGCTAGGTGAGGTAGTCTTACCCGTCACGTTGAGCGTTAGCTGCTAGGTGAGGTAGCCTTACCCGTCACACTGAGCGTTAGCCGCTAGGTGAGGTAGCCCTACCCACCACACTGAGCGTTAGCTGCTAGGTGAGGTAGCCTTACCCACCACACTGAGCGTTAGCTGCTAGGTGAGGTAGCCATACCCATCACACTGAGCGTTAGCTGCTAGGTGAGGTAGCCTTACCCATCACACTGAGCATTAGCTGCTAGGTGAAGTAGCCTTACCCACCACACTGAGCGTTAGCTGCTAGGTGAAGTAGCCTTACCCATCACACTGAGCGTTAGCTGCTAGGTGAAGTAGCCTTACCCACCACACTGAGCGTTAGCCGCTAAGTGAGGTAGCCTTACCCACCACACTGAGCGTTAGCTGCTAGGTGAAGTAGCCTTACCCACCACACTGAGCGTTAGCTGCTAGGTGAGGTAGCCTTACCCATCACACTGAGCGTTAGCTGCTAGGTGAGGTAGCCTTACCCACCACACTGAGCGTTAGCTGCTAGGTGAGGTAGCCTTACCCACCACACTGAGCGTTAGCTGCTAGGTGAGGTAGCCTTACCCACCACACTGAGCGTTAGCTGCTAGGTGAGGTAGCCTTACCCATCACACTGAGCGTTAGCTGCTAGGTGAGGTAGCCTTACCCACCACACTGAGCGTTAGCTGCTAGGTGAAGTAGCCTTACCCGTCACGTTGAGCGTTAGCTGCTTAGTGACGTGGCCCAGCTGGTTGGAGACGTTGAGCTGGTAGAGGCCGGCGTCCTGCAGCTTGACCTGCGGGATCCAGAATGTTCCGTCCTGGGAGACGCGCTCTTCCCCGCCGCCCTCTCTCGTCAGGACGAAGCGAGCTGGCGGGGAGCTGACTGCGCGGCAGGAGACGGAGACGTTCTGACCCTCCTGCACTTCCCCGGACGGGGACACCGTTACCGTGGTGATGCGGGGGGGCGCTGGGGGGCGGGAACAAGGGAACGACACCAATCAGTGAGAGAGGCTGGACTGCATGTTTTTATTTTTTCATGAGTATTGCTGCCCGATGTGGGACTGATCATGTCCAATTGACACCCCAATTTGGAATGGCCAATTATCCATTTGGTCTTTGCAGCCATGGTGTCCTGCTATCCCTCCCTAGGTAGCCCTACCCACCACACTGAGCGTTAGCTGCTAGGTGAGGTAGCCTTACCCACCGCACTGAGCGTTAGCTGCTCAGTGACGTAGTCTTACCCATCACACTGAGAGTTAGCTGCTAGGTGAGGTAGCCTTACCCATCACACTGAGCGTTAGCTGCTAGGTGAGGTAGCCTTACCCACCACACTGAGCGTTAGCCGCTAAGTGAGGTAGCCATACCCATCACACTGAGCGTTAGCTGCTAGGTGAGGTAGCCTTACCCATCACACTGAGCGTTAGCTGCTAGGTGAAGTAGCCTTACCCACCACACTGAGCGTTAGCTGCTAGGTGAGGTAGCCTTACCCACCACACTGAGCGTTAGCTGCTAGGTGAGGTAGCCTTACCCACCACACTGAGCGTGAGCTGCTAGGTGAGGTAGCCTTACCCACCACACTGAGCGTTAGCTGCTAGGTGAAGTAGCCCTACCCACCACACTGAGCGTTAGCTGCTAGGTGAGGTAGCCTTACCCATCACACTGAGCGTTAGCTGCTAGGTGAGGTAGCCTTACCCACCACACTGAGCGTTAGCTGCTAGGTTAAGTAGCCCTACCCACCACACTGAGCGTTAGCTGCTAGGTGAAGTAGCCTTACCCGTCACGTTGAGCGTTAGCTGCTTAGTGACGTGGCCCAGCTGGTTGGAGACGTTGAGCTGGTAGAGGCCGGCGTCCTGCAGCTTGACCTGCGGGATCCAGAATGTTCCGTCCTGGGAGACGCGCTCTTCGCCGCCGCCCTCTCTCGTCAGGACGAAGCGAGCTGGCGGGGAGCTGACTGCGCGGCAGGAGACGGAGACGTTCTGACCCTCCTGCACTTCCCCGGACGGGGACACCGTTACCGTGGTGATGCGGGGGGGCGCTGGGGGGCGGGAACAAGGGAACGGCACCAATCAGTGAGAGAGGCTGGACTGCATGTTTTTATTTTTTCATGAGTATTGCTGCCCGATGTGGGACTGATCATGTCCAATTGACACCCCAATTTGGAATGGCCAATTATCCATTTGGTCTTTGCAACCATGGTGTCCTGCTATCCCTCCCTAGGTAGCCCTACCCACCGCACTGAGCGTTAGCTGCTCAGTGACGTAGTCTTACCCATCACACTGAGAGTTAGCTGCTAGGTGAGGTAGCCTTACCCACCACACTGAGCGTTAGCCGCTAAGTGAGGTAGCCATACCCACCGCACTGAGCATTAGCCGCTAGGTGAGGTAGTCTTACCCGTCACGTTGAGCGTTAGCTGCTAGGTGAGGTAGCCTTACCCGTCACACTGAGCGTTAGCCGCTAGGTGAGGTAGCCCTACCCACCACACTGAGCGTTAGCTGCTAGGTGAGGTAGCCTTACCCACCACACTGAGCGTTAGCTGCTAGGTGAGGTAGCCATACCCATCACACTGAGCGTTAGCTGCTAGGTGAGGTAGCCTTACCCATCACACTGAGCATTAGCTGCTAGGTGAAGTAGCCTTACCCACCACACTGAGCGTTAGCTGCTAGGTGAAGTAGCCTTACCCACCACACTGAGCGTTAGCTGCTAGGTGAGGTAGCCTTACCCACCACACTGAGCGTTAGCTGCTAGGTGAAGTAGCCTTACCCGTCACGTTGAGCGTTAGCTGCTTAGTGACGTGGCCCAGCTGGTTGGAGACGTTGAGCTGGTA
>NC_083764.1:66554290-66576790 GCF_963514075.1 Conger conger | reverse complement strand
TATTCAATCACTTCCTTAATGCAGGTATAAGGGAGGGTTTTCAGTATCTATTCTTGATTCTAGGATTTTGGAGTGTGTGTTGCCATTCGTCAACATGAGGACCAGAGTTGCGTCAAGGAAGCCATTATGAGGCTGAGAAAGAACTGTTTGAGACGTAGGTCAAACAGTAGGCTCACCCAAAAAAGCAGTTTGACACATCACTAAGAAGAAAGAGGGCACTGGTGAGCTCAGTCATTGCGAAGGGGCTGGCAGGCCTCTGTAGATATGTTTGTCTCAGCAGAAGACTTCAGAGGCACACAGATCTACAGAGGCTACACTCCAAGATGCAAAACACTAGTCAGCTGCATAAGGAGTATGGCCAGGTTACGGTTTGCTACGTGCTACCTAAAAAGCCTACAGAGTACAGGAAAAGGGTCCAAGATTGACTTTTATCCGAGTGATGGCGAGAGCAAAGTGTGCGGCAAAGTTCAATCACATTCCTTCACACTCATTGGAGGCTTCATCCCACAGCAAGGCGATGGTCCCAAACATACACCAGTGCAGTGGCCTGTGTCTCTGACTGTTGTTTTGTTGTTGTTATTTATCAGCCTCACGCCTTTCACAAATCTGGTCCTCATGTTGACAAACAGCAATAACAAACTCCAAAGCCAATCAAAAGCCTAGAATCAAGACTAGATCCGAAAAGCTTTCTTATACCTGTACTCAGGAAATGATTGAATACACCTGACTAATCAGAAACAGCTGAGAAGCCAAATGTGGAATAACGTTTGGTCCCCTAAACTTGGAGGACTATGTATAAAGAGGGATGTAATTCCCACATGGATCGTCCAATGTGGATACAAATACTCTCAAATTCAAGGTGACCCTCTGCACTTAAAATGTCTGTGCTGGAGTACAGTGCTGGAAGAACAGAAATTGTCGCACTGTCCAAATACATTGCAATTGTCTACAGTCACGTGGTTATAAGAAGGTGCTTCCACAGCTGAGCGAGACCTTGCAGCTATAACTCCTGCAATATTGTATATTGTATATTGCCCAAGAGTACCATTAAACTGCATCTGCCTGCTGTGTCACAGAATTTCATTGCAAATATCATCAGCATGATGTTGGGTTGCTGTGTTTGAGAAGCCTGAATGCTACTGAATGGCCATGCCGACACACTGCGTGCATGAATGTTATATCCTCACACTCTACACTCTACGCTGTCCATGTGCCCACTCAGGCAAAGACAGAAGAAGAAGAAGAAGAAGAAGAAGAAGAAAATCAACATTGAAAATGCAGCGCTCACTCACAGTGCACGGTCAGATTGGCCGTGGTGTGCCTGGTTTGCTGGTTGACAGGGACGCTGGCTCTGCACGTGATGTTCGTCTTTCCGTCCCCTAGTCTGGGAGTGTAGGAGTAGACGGAGGAGAGCGCCGGCGCTGCGTCTTCCTCGGGAAATTCGCTCTCAACCTTCAGAACTTCTTTGCCCTGAAGCCACTCAATCTTCAATTTGTCCCCGAGATAGAGGCCCCGCACCAGGCAGGTGAGGTCGCTCTGCTCGCCGTAACGCAAGCGGTCGTTCCCTGACACCACGGGGTCCGCGGGGAAAGCTGAAAATCATCAGAACAATTTCAAAATCTGCGACATGTAAATTTAGCCAGTGCATTTTTAAAAAGCTTATATTTGTAATCGGCCGATAGCCTACTGTTTGACCTTAGATATTAATCTAGTAATATTTTGTAACATAGCCTACTACTACTAGGCCTACTGCTAATGATGATAATAATAATAATAATAATAATAATAATAATAATAATAACAATAATGATCATGAATGGTACATAAATAAGTACAACTTACAATACACCTTTACTTGTGCGACTTTGTTGTTGGACAGTTTTCCTTTGCAGAATACTTTGCACTCGATCTTGCCTTTGTGATCAGTCGTCACAGGGTCAATGGTGAGTTCCGATTGCGTTCGTGACAAATTGCGCTCGAAGTAATTCGGGAACGGCCGGTCCCCCTTCGGTCCCCACCGGAATCCGAGTTCCTCACAGGGGTCCAAAACGCCGCACTTCAGCACGAGCTTGCGGCCGATTTCAGCTGTCACCTCCTTTGTCTCCAGGTAGACATCCAAACAATACGCTAAATGAAAAATAAAAAAATAAAGCGGTGAGCAAAAAGCACTCTAAAAGTGTCACATAGTTCAGAAGTATTAGAATTTATTATTTAATACCGATATAGGCTCCTCGAGGCTCTATTTCATAGAATACAATTTGATATTACCTGCTGGAAGGACAAACATCCAAAGCATCCTCAACGACATTTTTTGTAAAGTTAAACTTCTCTTGTTCGGGAGTTTCAGGGATGTCTGCAGCTTACGGTCCTCTTCTTAACGCGATACTCGCCAATGCCAACTATTTATGTCTGATCCCTCCTCGGCGTTAATTCTGGGAATGCCCCCGCCCCCTTAGGGAAATGCAGGATTGCTGCGCCACCGTTCCGTTCACCATTTCCCAGAAAAACAAGAATATTAGTAAAATACTAAAACATGTCGTTTGGGATTGTTTCGCTTGTTTCTACATGGTTTCAGTAACAATGGCTCAGTTTGGCTTCCCGAGGGTTGATCAACACTGTTTCAGCTTTCTGTTCGGCACAATTATGAGGGTTCCTGTGAATCAGATTGCGGTTTCATATGGTAAAACTCATTATCACAATAAATAGCACAAACAATAAATCTATTTTTAGTCAGGCAATGTCGATTGCTTGTATTATTTTCAGATACATCCAAATTTCTGAAAAGCCTCATAAGTTTGAAACCCTCATTTAGTTCTGAAGAACTAAAATGTCAGTTGTACTGCCAACAGGAATTATTTTGTAAATATTGTATTCCCACCTCACCTTAAGCGTGTGTGTCCTTCCTCTTCCTGACTTCACCTGACATAAATATTTGATTAAATATATGTGTTGATGACACTAAGCAGGGGACAATCCCCCCTGGAGCAATGTGGGGCCTTGCTCAAGGGCCCAACATGTTATTGCAGTTACACCGGGGGCTTGAACCACCAACCTGCCGGGTCCCAGTCACGATCCTTAACCACTCCACGAATAAGATCATGCTTATTTTCAAAGTTTTGTCTCAGTTTTCAAAGGATTTTCAGATAGGATCATTCTGGCTACAACGAGATGAGGATTACAGCGCCTATTTTTGCAGTGTTTGGATAATAATAATAATAATTATAATAATAATGTCTGGATGTGAAAATAACACGCAACACTACATAAAGACAATCATACGTGCGCATGTTGGAAAATTTGTAAATCAGTTTGATTTGTTAGTTATAGTTATAATTATTCAAAAATAATTCCAGTTTCACTTTATAAACACAAATAAAAATTAGACGTAGAGTTTCAGAAGAAATCCTGAGTTTGCATGTGATTGCACTATTCACAGTGTAATCTGTGTATGTATGCTTTGTCACATGTGGTTTTACTTAGAGAAAGAAAAATGGTTGACTGATGACCATGTTAGTTGGCAAACTACAACATGAGTAAGATAAATCCAGTCAAGTTTTACTGGGTTAGTAGTAGTCATTTTTATTAGTATAATGATTATACTAATTGTATAGTTATATGTAGTGGTAGGCAGCTAGTAAGTCACAACTATTGCTGGCTAGTTTGGTAGCTGGAGGCAATTAAGTTACCTAACGTAACTGAAACTATATGTACGCAGGTGCAGAACAAATTTTGAAAGTACACAATCAGGTGAGAGCCCTGTATCTGATGCAGACTCGTACATCGTGATGACTCCAGAAATGGAATTTGGGTGCCACATTATTCTCCAACCTGCCATGTCCTGGAATTCCGTTCTGGTTTTTAATAATACTGATCATAATAGCTTCACTGACTGTGTTCTTGGTTGGTTCTTACCGTATGCCTTGTTCAGCCAATATTGCAATTTACTCCAACTGAATTTCTAATTTGACATTCATTAATTGACTGTTGATATTGTTATATGGTTACCAATTGAGCAATTGCACCAAACTGCAATTTACTGAGACTAGTCAAGTTTTTTTTGCCTTCTGTAAAATGCACCCTGAATGCTTGAACACCTGAATGCCTGAACACATCTACAGATTACATGACTGCACAGTGTATATTCCTGTGCAGCATGCCATGTTTAATGGAGCTCAAGAGGATCCAGCTCTGATCATCTCTTCTGAAATGCGTACCTCTGAAATATGAGGGTTTTTTTGTACAGTGCAATGTTCCTGTGTTATTGCATTATTTAATTTAAAGGAACTTAACCTTTTAAGTACAGGTACATATGATAAGGTCTTACGGAAGCAGAGCCCTCAGAATGTTCCACAAGCTGGGCGTCATGCACTGCTCTCCCCGGGGATGACTGCCTTGCTTTCACTTTCACTTTTACTTTTGATTCAGAGTGGAGGACTGGAATCTGTGTGCACCTTACTGGGAAAGTCCCGTGGACAACATTCCTAATGAAGGAAAAGTCCTAAAAACACCCCACCCCACCCCACCCCCCCCGCTCTCCTGAGGGGCTGTGCCTGCTCCACATCCTGCTGTTTATCCAGCCCCATGACAAGTGCCCCCCTTTTATCCCCGTTTAAACACTTTGTCCTGAAAGCCTTTTCCTCCAATTCAGCCATATTAAGATAAGCTGAGGACAAACACAGACACAAACACATACACACACTTACATACACACTCACATGCGCACACACACACACACTCTCACACACTTACACACTCACATGCACACACACACACACACTCTCTCACACACTCACACACTGACACACACACACTCTCACACACTGACACACACACACATACTCATGCTCACAGACTCTCAGGTACCTCATATTTCAGTCTTCATCCCAGCTCTGCTACAAATACTGCTGGTCAAAATCCCTGATAAAAGGAAAACACCTTTCACCAACTTTGCCCCCTTGATACACCCTCCACTCGTAGGCACACCATCCAAAAATGGCTGTAGTTACACGGCATCTGAGACATCTCTTCAGGTGCCAAAATATGTTCTGTGTCTGCTTTTGTTCAACACTGTCAGTTCTTTGGAATTTTTGCCAGTTTATTTGTGTCTTCATACATGATGCGGTGCTGGGGCTGTCTTTCCAGGACTCTCTAACAAAAGAGAATTTAAAATCTCAAGAGACCTTTTCATAGTGAAGTACTCTTAAAAAAAAAAAAAGCCACTGGCTTAAAGCACTGATATCCCCTCTTCTCTCAAACAACAAGATGAAGCGAACACTGTCCAGGTCTGAGTTGCGGAGGATAAACAGCCTTCCAGTAAAGACTTGGCCCATCAGTTAAGGAAGCAGAAGGAAGCAGAAGGAAGCAGACATGGAGATAGGGCTTCACTGATGCACTCAAATGAACTCTTCCTCTTCTCTTTCCCAGCAAAGAAGGTACACATTTATTATGCATTGCAGACTAGGGGAAAAATTTGCACAATGTACCTCTAGGGTACCACCCAAGCATGAGTACCTTTGTATCTGAGAGTGTGGCTTAACACTTTAAAACCTTACAGTGCATTGCAGCATTTGTGTTTCTGGCAGACCAGGTGAAAATGAATAAGATAAGATCTGAGAGTACATTATTAAAGGTCTTAAGAATAGATTTTATTTTCATAAAAGAGGTGAATGGTTTGTTTTAACAGAACCCTTGTGAAAACATCCTCCCTGATTCGGGTCCTCCCTGACCTCATTCAATGTGACTTCAGGTTCTTCATCAAACAATAACTAGATTGACAAAGATGTAATTCCAGCCAACACAAACAACATACAACTTATTTGTTGGGGGAAAAAAGTGTAAAAACAAAAGCTCTAAGGCTAACACAGGCTAGTGCAAGCGCTGAAGCTAGCAAATGCTAGCGCATGCTCTCAGGCTAACACAGGTTAGCGCATGCTCTCAGGCTAACACAGGTTAGCGCATGCTCTCAGGCTAACACAGGTTAGTGCATGCTCTCAGGCTAGCGCAAGCTCTGGAGCTAGCAGAGGTTAGTGCACGCTCTGAAGCTAATGCATGTTAGCGCATGCTCTCAGGCTAACACAGGCTAGTGTATGCCCGAAGGCTAACACAGGCTAGTGGCAGCTCTGAAGCTAGCAGAGGTTAGCGCACGCTCTGAAATTAATGCAGGCTAGCACAAGCGCTGAAGCTAGCACACACTCTGAAGCTAATGCAAGCTAGTGCATTTGTAGGAGAAATTCACAGAACAAGGTGTTCTTCCTCTGTTTTATGACCAATCAATCACAAGTCAAAATCAGACTAAAAACCACCAAACCATTAGAATTGAGCACGCTGGTTCCTCCAAAACTCTCAAAGCTTCAGGCCAAAAGTGCACCAATATGTATGCGGCCTATAATCAATGTATCATGTATGCTGCCTATTTACTCATATACAGTAATCAATACATAATCCAATGAACCTATATCATTAATTACAGATAAGCTTATGGAAACGCAAGAAACCAGAGTGTCAACTGTAGAAAATGTAATCTAATGAACCTATGTCATTCATTACAGGAAACGCAAGAAACCACCATTAGTCATAAATCACCATAAATGTGAAAGTACGATTAAGTATGCCGATATATTTTCAAACTGATTAACTGCTCATTTGTGCTAGAAGTATAGTGACCCATGTGTAACCTGAATTGAATAAAATAATGTGTATGCTTAAGAAAAGTTGGAAAGTACCAAATAACACCATGTTTTGCAGGATTAATTTGTTATGATTCCTCTTTCTTAGAAAACTGCTTGCAGAACGGGGGTCTTGTGTGGTGGGGGTGGGCTAACTTTGGCAAAGACAGTTTCCAGAACAGTTGTACGCCTGTACAATGCGATAAGAACATTTATTTTTAAATATAGCCTGTGATGCAAAATTTATTTTTGAACGTTTGATGTAACATGTCGTTTTTGATGAGAACACATTTGTGGAGGGCAGTTGGTATGCCTGCACGATGAGATAAGAGCAATTGGTTTCTTAAGATCAAGCTGACAAAACAAACGCCATGTTTAAAGAAAACAGTTTTTTTTAGGAAATAGCACACAAAGCAAAATTATCATTTGGGCGATTGCCTCAATGATGAATCAATGGGGCAGAACGAAGAGCAGCTGGTATTTCTGAGGAGGAGTTATGTTGAAAGAGGTGTATAAAATGTGTGTGAAACCAACAATCGAGGTCCACTTCTGCAGAACTGGTCCGGCTTTGTGCACTTGTGCTAATAAAGTCTGATTTTCCTGAAGAGCTTGCAGCCGTGGTGTCTTTTCCCTTGTGAGGTTGCTTTGCTACAAATTAGAGATTGAACTATTAGAGATTGACACGACACATTCTACTTTCATTATTAGTAGGAAAAAAGAAACCTCAGGCCCTGGTATAACATTTGTGAAAAATGTCTCACTCACACACACCCACACACACACAGACTCTCAGGCATGCACGCATTCACATACACACACACTTAAACACAAGCATGCACACACACACTCTCACACACTCACACACACACACGCACACACTCACACACACACACTCGCACACACACACTCTCGCACACACACACTCTCACACACACACGCACACACTCACACACACACACACACACTCGCACACACACGCACGCACACACACACTCGCACACACACGCACGCACACACACACTCAGTAGTGCTCAGTGGCGATCAGCAGTAGAGGCCCCAGTGGTGGGCGGGGCCAGCCCCTCTGAGGTCACTCTCTTGGGGAGGGGATTCGTCCGCAGGGTTGGCCAATAGGACCCTCTCATCACTGCCTCATCGCTGCCTCATCGCTGCCCCCTGCTGGCCGTGTCAGTGTAGAACAGCGGCTCTGTGACTGACGGCACTCAGGCTCCGGGTGCTGAGAGAGAGACAGAGAGAGAGAAAGAGAGGGGGAAAGAGAGATAGAGAGAGAGAGAATGGCGCAGGTTAAATAATGTTCCTCTGCCCCTCTGCACGCTGCTCCCGAACAATAAGTTTCCCCAGCGCACGTCCGTGAAACCCCCCCCCCCACTGTGGACTTAATAAACAGAGAGCTGAGATATTTGAGGAAAACCCCACAAAATATCCCACAGACCTTAGGAAGAATGACTGGCCTACATCCAACACTAACGCTGCCTCTCTCACACACACAAACGCACATAACTCTGAAGCACACATATCTACTGCTAACACACACACACACACTCTCTCTCTCTAACATACACACACTCACACACTCTCTCTCTAACATACACACACTCACACACTCTCTCTAACATACACACACTCACACACTCTCTCTAACATACACACACGCACACACACACTCTCTCTCTAACATACACACACTCACACACACACACACTCTCTCTAACATACACACACTCACACACACATTCTCTCTAACATACACACACTCACACACACATACACGTCCTGTACGATCACACGCTTTCTCCCCCTCTCGCTCACACACACTTTCGCAGGCACACACACTGATGTGTGGGTTTACAGGGGGAGGATGGAGGGATGGTAAAGGAGGAGTGTAGAGGGGTTTACAGGGGGAGGATGGAGGGATGGTAAAGGAGGAGTGTAGGCGGGGTTTACCTGCGTAGGGCGGATGCTGATGCAGTGAAGGTGGTCCTTTGGGAGTTGGGGGCGGAGCCAGCCCTGGAGCCCCTGGGGGGAGGGGTGGGGCTCCCCATGCGACCCTTCTGACTGGAAGAGAGGACCCCCCCCCCCACACACACACACTGCGCTTAGAGACTGTCACTAACGGCAACTGCTCTTAGAGATCACAGCAAACGGCCACCATGCCCAGGGACCATAACATTTTACATTTTACATTTTAGTCATTTGGCAGACGCTTTTAATCCAAAGCGATTTACAAGTGCATAGGTTCTTCCACAAGCCAAAGCATCACATCCATAACTACTAAAATACACATGAAGTGCTGTTCTAAACAAGAAATACAGTCATCGTAAGTGCAGTTTTTTTGGGGAGTTAGACAAGAGGGATATCAGAAGGGGGGGGGGGGATAAGGAGGGAGGACTAAGATACAGTTTGAAAAGGTGTGTTTTTAGTCTCCGTCGAAATAGGGGGAGGGATTCTGCTGTCCTGACAGTGGTAGGCAAGTCATTCCACCACTGAGGAACCAGAACGGAAAACAGGCGTGAACGTGCAGCTCGACCGCCAGGTGCTCATAGAGAGGGAACCATAAGGCGACCAGAGCTGGCAGACCGGAGTGGTCTAGCTGGGGAGTAGGGAGTGATCAAGGATTGTATGTAAGGTGGGGCAGTCCCCTTAGCAGCCTGAAATGCCAACACTAGGGCCTTCAATCAGATGCGTGCGGCAATAGGAAGCCAGTGGAGGCCAATGAGGAGTTCGGTGACATGAGCCGACCTGGGCTGACTGGTGATCAGGCGGGCTGCAGCATTCTGGACCAGCTGGAGGGGCTTGATGGCACACGCTGGGAGACCGGCTAGGAGGGAGTTGCAGTAATCCAGGCGGGAAATGACGAGCGCCTGGACTAGGAGCTGGGTGGCTTTCTCAGTCAGGAGATGACGGATACGGCGTATATTATACAGAAAGAACCTGCAGGTTCTGGCAGTGGAGGATACTTGTGGAGCCAGGGTGAGGCAGTTATCAAGAGTCACCCCAAGATTCTTTGCCGTACGGGAGGAGGAAACCACTAAGTCCTCTCCGGCAATCGACCTCTCACTGATTGTTGAGGACTTAGCAGGGATGTCGAGAAGCTCAGTCTTGGCAAGGTTAAGCTTCAGGTGGTGGGAAGTCATCCACGCAGAGATATCAGCCAATGTCATTAGAGAATGTCATTAGAGATAGATTGTAGAAGGGGAGAGGGGATGGGGTCAAGAGGACAGGTGGTCGGGTGGTGGGATGTAAGGAGTTTCAAAGTGTCAGAGTCAGAGAGGGGAGAAAAGGAGGATAGGGAGTTGGGGAAGGTAGGAGGGTCAGCAGGGGGAGAGGGTGGGGAGAAGGAATTGCGAATGGCATCTACCTTCTTTTCAAAGAAGGAGACAAAGTCATCAGCTGTGAGTGATGAGGGAGGTGGGGTCTCTGAACTAACTCAGAACTACCATACTTAGAGACCACAGAGATACATACACACATACACACAAGTACACACACACACACACACACAGATATAGAAGGTTAGGTAAATACCTGTTTAAACTCTGGGACCTGGTTTGTATTTTCACATCATCCAGCCTGACGGAGACAGACCAACAGAGCTTTACAATGACATTACAACAACGCTACAACAACGTTACAACATAACAGCAATGTCCCAACAACTTTACAATGTTACAACAGCATTACAACAACATTACAACAATGCTACAACAACATTACAACAGCACTGCACTCTGACACAAACACACACGCACACACACACACACACACACACACACACACACACAACACACACGCAGTACCTGGAGGCCCCGGTCTTCCCACAGCCCTTTCGCGACAGCCGCCCATCTCCCTGAGTGAGAATCACGCTGTCGTAACCGCGCCTGCCCTGCAGGGGGCGAGAGAGAGCGTAGAGTACGGAGCGTCTCGCGCAGGTGAGCCCTGTGACAGCTAGGCTCCTCTCACTGGCAGGTCAGAGAAGGCCCCACCAGCTGCTTCCTGATTGTCTGTGGTGAATTAAAAGGTACTTTTCGCTGATGCTGATGTCTCACCTCCTGGGCGTGGCCCGAGTCGCAGGATTGGTGCAGGAGGGCGGGGCTGAGGGAGAGCCCGCCCACCCCAGACATGAGGCGGGAAAAGCCCCTCTCTGACTGCTGCCTCAGCCGGGAGCGCCCCACATCCCCCTGGGACCACAGCCACGCCTGCTTTCTACAGAGAGAGAGGGAGAGAGAGAGAGAGAGAGAGAGAGAGAGAGAGAGGGAGAGAGAGAGAGAGAGAGAGAGAGAGAGAGAGAAAGGGGGAGAGAGAGGGAGGGGGAGAGAGAGAGAGAAGGAAGGGAGAAGGAGAGAGAGAGGGGGAGAGATCTAGTTTATTCTATTATATTGCTTTATTGTGTTTGATTAATTGTGTATTGTTTAATCCCATTGTTTCCTGATGTATCATACCCTTTCCTTTCCCTGTCCCTTTCCTGCGGTACCTTTCATACGACATAAATAATGTGATCATGCACCCCTGCATGACCTCTGACCTCTCTGTAACCTCTGACCTTTCAGTGACCTGTCATATGTCACACACGCGGGCGAGACTCACACACACACACACGCGAGCGAGACTCACATACACACACACACACGAGAGACTCACATACACACACACACGCGGGAGAGACTCACACACACACACACACACGCGGGCGAGACTCACACACACACACACGCGGGCGAGACTCACACACACACGCGGGCGAGACTCACATACACACACACACACGCGGGCGAGACTCACATACACACACACACGCGGGAGAGACTCACACACACACACACGCGGGCGAGACTCACATACACACACACACGCGGGAGAGACTCACACACACACACACACGCGAGCGAGACTCACACACACACGCGGGAGAGACTCACACACACACTCACTCTTCCAGAAAGTTCTGCTGGGGCCCGATGACGGAGCCAGGCCGGCAGATCCGTATCCAGGCGATGGCTTCGCCCGCGGTGAAGCGGAAATGCTTCATCAGATAGCAGCCAATCAGAGTGCCAGTGCGGCCCAGTCCCGCTGGGGGGGAGAGCGGTGGGTGAGAACGAACACACACTCTAACTCTTCAGATCTGATCTGTTGATGTTATATGTCTGTCTCTATGTGCTGTGCCTGTTTTTATGTAACACCACCAACAATGTTTTTCTACCGAAAACTAATTTCCCCACGGGGACAATAAAGTACCTACTACTACTACTAACACACACTCTGCCTGGAACTCTGTCCACAGGGTCTTCATGAGCTCAGTATGTATCCAGAATGAACACACAACAGTGTACTTTGCGGATTGTCTAACCATTACCTCTTAAGGACGGAGAAACTGAGCAGATGTGTGGGGCAGTCTACTGGGCAGACAGAAACTCGCCAAGCACTTTATTAGGAACATTTTTACTTTATTACACCCACTTATTCATGCGATTATCTAATCAGCCAACTGGGTGGAGTGCAGTGCAGTGCATACAATCATGTAGATACGGTTCAGGAGCTTCAGTTAATGTTCACATCAACCATCAGAATGGGGAAAATCTATGTGGGATCTAATCTAATGGGGAGATCTAAGTGACCTTGGAATGATTGTTGGTGGCAGACAGGGTTGTTTGAGTATCTCAGAAACTGCTGATCTGAATGGAGAGATATCACAGGGAAATGGCCAGACTGGTCAAAGTTAAATCCAATAAATACCTAATAAAGTGGTCAGTGAGAGGACATGACTGTCCCATATACAGACCCCCCCCCCATGGCACCTTCTGTGCTATAATAACTTCTGATAATAACTACTATGTCTTCTATTTCGATTTAGAATCTTAATTATATATTTTTTATATTAAAAAGGAGACTCAAATATATTCATATATATAAATAAGGTGATACATTTCTCTACTCATTTGCCAATGGAGGTATTTAGTAATTTAGTGGAGTAAGAAAAGCCAACAGTACCTAAAAACAAGCAAATATTTTCCACAAAAAATAAGATTTTAACTGCAGCCCTGTGGCTGTATGTCCTGTGAGCGGCAGGATGAGCCACACTGACAGCATTCAGCCCCATTTAAACCAAACTGCTGAACTACGGGCTGCATTCAATCAACATCGGTCACTGTTTGACTCACAACTCATTTACAAGATTTTAAGTGCAGGACTAACGCACAGTGCCTCACTGGAGTCTGACTCCCCTTTCTACAGTGTATCCCCAAGGGCTGCACTCAGAGCTGAGGCAGCACTGCCCCCTGGTGGTCAGACCCCAGCAGTGCACTCAGAGCTGAGGCAGTGCTGCCCCCTGGTGGTCAGACCCCAGCAGTGCACTCAGAGCTGAGGCAGCGCTGCCCCCTGGTGGTCAGACCCCTGCGGTGCACTCATAGCTGAGGCAGCGCTGCCCCCTGGTGGTCAGACCCCAGCAGTGCACTCAGAGCTGAGGCAGCGCTGCCCCCTGGTGGTCAGACCCCAGCAGTGCACTCAGAGCTGAGTGCCCCCTGGTGGTCAGACCCCTGCAGTGCACTCAGAGCTGAGGCAGCGCTGCCCCCTGGTGGTCAGACCCCTGCAGTGCACTCAGAGCTGAGGCAGCGCTGCCCCCTGGTGGTCAGACCCCTGCGGTGCACTCAGAGCTGAGGCAGCGCTGCCCCCTGGTGGTCAGACCCCAGCAGTGCACTCAGAGCTGAGGCAGCGCTGCCCCCTGGTGGTCAGACCCCTGCAGTGCACTCAGAGCTGAGGCAGCGCTGCCCCCTGGTGGTCAGACCCCTGCAGTGCACTCAGAGCTGAGGCAGCGCTGCCCCCTGGTGGTCAGACCCCTGCAGTGCACTCAGAGCTGAGTGCCCCCTGGTGGTCAGACCCCAGCAGTGCACTCAGAGCTGAGGCAGCGCTGCCCCCTGGTGGTCAGACCCCAGCAGTGCACTCAGAGCTGAGGCAGCGCTGCCCCCTGGTGGTCAGACCCCAGCAGTGCACTCAGAGCTGAGGCAGCGCTGCCCCCTGGTGGCGGGACACACCTCTGCAGTGCACGGCGACCGCCCCGGCCGCGGTCTCGCACACGTGGAGGAAGCGGCGGGTGATGAGGTCGCTGGGCGTGCCGCCGTCCTCGACGTACAGGTGGAAGTGCTGGAACCCGGCGCCCGCAAAGCGCCGCGCGTCGTACCACTTCCTGTTGAGCCTCACCACGGCGGTGACGTGGTGCCGGCGGAAATACGGGAAGTACGCCTCCGGGGAGTGCAGGGGGTAACCTGGGCAACGGGGCGGGGCGGGGCAGATTACATTACATTATTGGCATTTGACAGACGCTCTTATCCAGAGTGACGTACAGTTGATTAGACTAAGCAGGAGACAATCCTCCCCTGGAGCAATGCAGGGTTAAGGGCCTTGCTCAAGGGCCCAACGGCTGTGCGGATCTTATTGTGGCTACACCAGGATTAGAACCACCGACCTTGTGTGTCCCAGTCATTTACCTTAACCACTACGCTACAGGCCGCCCCAGATTACACCTCCTGTCACTCTTCAGCTGAGCAATGACACGGCCCGGTTCGTATAATGGTCCCCGGCTTTTCCATCTATTACAGTCTTTACCATTTTCACCAGCGCTTCTCAACCCTACACCACCTGATTTCACTCATTATTTTACCTGCTTTGGACGTGGAGTTGAATAGCGCTGGCTTAGACCCTGCTTACAGAGATCCACTGAGACATTTCAGAATACGTACAGTATGCTGTTGTTCCAAATGCCCCATCCAGGGCTAAAACACTCTGATGTTTTACACACGGGTAAAAATAAATGTATCAACTGCCAATCTCAAATATGTACATTGTATATTTTCACAGATAATCAGAATAAAATGCTTCTTGTTTATGATTTTTATATATTTTATACCGCCCCCCCCCCTTACCGTTGAGTGTTTTACTCTTTGAGTGGGGTCCACTGAAGGCCAGAAGCTTCTGGGGAACAATCCAGTTAAAATCACCGTTCTCCACACGCTGATGGAGGGGGGACAGAAGAGGGGGAGAGAGAGAGAGAGAGGGAGGGAAAGGGAGGAGGAGAAGGGATACAGTTTAACAGACTGCATTCAGTCATCATCCGTCACTGGAGAACTGTGTAGAACTCTTTATAACTCTGTAGAACTCTGTAGAACTGTATGAACTGGGTAGAACTCTTTAGAACTCTGTAGAACTGTATGAACTGGGTAGAACTCTTTAGAACTCTGTAGAACTGTATGAACTTGGTAGAACTCTAGAACTCTGTAGAACTGAATGAACTGGGTAGAACTCTTTAGAACACTGTAGAACTGTATGAACTGGGTAGAACTCTTTGGAACTCTGTAGAACTGTATGAACTGGGTAGAACTCTTTAGAACTCTGTAGAACTGTATGAACTGGGTAGAACTCTTTAGAACTCTGTAGAACTGTGTAGAACTCTTTAGAACTCTTTAGAACTGTGTAGAACTCTGTAGAACAGTGTAGAACTGTGTAGAACTGTGTAGAACTCTGTAGAACTCTGTAAGCTGAGAGGGAACACGTCCACTCACCTCGTAGTGCTCGTACTCGTTCACGTCAAACGTCCCGAAGTCAAAGAACCCGTACTGCAGAGCCTGCAGGAGGGAACAGGTTCTAATGAGGGTTCCGTTGTCTGTGTGTAGAGTTCTGTGTTCTATGTACAGATCTTGAGGACGGCTGCTCTAAATGAGCGTTAAAAACACGGAGCTCTCACCTTACAGATACCCTGCAGGCACTGCAGCACTGTCAGACTGTACGTGCTGATTCCCACTGAGGCGTCCCTGAGAGAGAGGCATGGGAGGGCTTAGGGGATATACTGATGGCTTAAAGGTACAATAGCTAATTTCAGACTTCTAACAGTCAAAAGAGGAATTGCAGCAACAAACACAGTCTGTTTTATGTTCCTGTATCTCCTGGGGCACTACAAACACTCACTTCAGACAGAAGCCATGAACACAGCTACACACCTGGGCTGTACAGGTGAGCACAGCTACACACCTGGTCTGTACAGGTGAGCACAGCTACACACCTGGTCTGTACAGGGGAACACAGCTACACACCTGGGCTGTACAGGTGAGCACAGCTATTATTACTTTGTATTTTATTTCTAAAGCCCTAACCTCATAAGCCCTGGCTGATCACATTCTGAACACACTATGGTGCAGTGTGTGGTCTGTACACACTGATGCAGTGCGTGGTCTGTAGACACTGGTGCAGTGCGTGGTCTGTACACACTGGTGCAGTGCGTGGTCTGTACACACTGGTGCAGTGTGTGGTCTGTAGACACTGGTGCAGTGTGTGGTCTGTAGACACTGGTGCAGTGGTGGTCTGTACACACTGGTGCAGTAGTGGTCTGTACACACTGATGCAGTGCATGGTCTGTACACACTGATGCAGTGCGTGGTCTGTAGACACTATGGTGCAGTGTGTGGTCTGTACACACTGGTGCAGTGCGTGGTCTGTACACACTGGTGCAGTGTGTGGTCTGTACACACTGGTGCAGTGTGTGGTCTGTAGACACTATGGTGCAGTGTGTGGTCTGTACACACTGGTGCAGTGCGTGGTCTGTAGACACTATGGTGCAGTGTGTGGTCTGTACACACTGGTGCAGTGCGTGGTCTGTAGACACTATGGTGCAGTGTGTGGTCTGTACACACTGGTGCAGTGCGTGGTCTGTACACACTGGTGCAGTGTGTGGTCTGTAGACACTATGGTGCAGTGTGTGGTCTTTACACACTGGTGCAGTGCGTGGTCTGTACACACTGGTGCAGTGCGTGGTCTGTACACACTGGTGCAGTGTGTGGTCTGTACACACTGGTGCAGTGGTGGTTGTGTATTCAGTGTGCTATACCTGGTTCCACCGCTCACCTGAACGGAAGGTAGGACGCTCCTGCCCCTGACAGCAGGGCTCCGTGAGCCTCCTCTGGGGTCTTCTTCAGGCAGATCACCTGGGCAGGAACAAGGTCAGACACACAGGTACCCTGCCCTCAATTTGCCCCCTCCGGATTCTTGATTTGTCACACAGAGTGGTTTCACGTCTTTCGACAAAATGTAATATTAGACAAAAGGATCCTGAGTAAACACAAAACATTTTTTCAATTATCATTTAATTTACTTAATTAAAACAGTTATCAAACACCCATATCACCCAGATGGAGAAGGTAAAAAAAGAGAAGGAGAGAGATGAGAGGAAGGAAAATATACTCACAGAGTAGGCACCGATTAAAACAGCACCGTTGGACCTCTTCTGGGGGTTACAGCTGGTATAATGAACAATCCTCTTTTTGGACAGTGAAAAGGACTGCAAAAAATATTTAAAGAACAATGCCAGAAGCCAGAAATGTGTGTGTATATATATATATATATATATATATATATATATATATATATAATCAATTATTAGAACGAATGTGTCCAATACAAAACTTACTTTCATTTTTTTGTTGAGTTTACAGCAGTACCTGTATATCATCGCCAGGTGGAGAGGGCCAAAATCTGCACAAAAGCTGAAACACAATAAGCAGAATAATGTTCCTTAAGACCTGATATGAACACTGAAATAATTCAACAACGAATAACTGAAATTTGACGAAACGAAACTAACCGTTTCAGGACAGAACTAGATTAAAAGGGTAGACTGCTTTACGTGTATGGCCAGAAGGGGGCGATGTTGTGGCAGGGATAATCCCACCTGCTGAAGCCCTTCCTCTCTGCCGTGAATGTGGATCGGGCGCTGAAGTAGTCAGTAGGGTCTATAAAATCCCTGCGTTTCCAACAGCGCCGCAGCCACCCTGATGCTGCATCACTGTTCTGCTGCTCCGAGCTGCACAATTAACGTGGTGTGTGGGACGAGAGATGGAAGAGATTTTTGTTATACTTACTTTTCATAGACAAATTCGTCATCCGTGCAGAAATAGTGTGTGTTAAAGGTGCTTTTAGGCTTGCTTCTCAGAGTTGCAAAATACAGTCGATCTGTGGGAAAAGACACATAATAATGGGAGACGAATACGCCAACGAAAAAAGGGTAATTGAAAAATGTATAGCCTCGTCGAGCAATTCTCAAGTGAGCAATTGGTGCTTTCGACTAATAAAAACAGGCCAGACAGTACAGAGGCTACCATACTACATTGTTGAATAACTTCAGACTTTAGTTTCGTTTAATTTACCTTTTATAAACTCACAGGATTCTGTCGAATCCGCGTCTGTCATTTTAAACAAAGTCGGTGACCACTCTACGGCTGACGCTGTAGAAATCCGTCGAAAATCGCGCGCCATGGCCATTAATGACAGACTACAACAAGCGCTCCAAAACCAATTCCCATGTCGCGAGAAAAGTAGGGAACTGCAAGAACGGGAGCGCGTCTTTCCACGTCTCTCTGTCCAAGGTTGTGAATTGTGTTTTTCTTGGTAGGTTTTGCTTGATGCATTTACATTTGTTTTCAGCACTATCCTCCGGGTATCGACGGCTGTTCTTTTCTACAGACTTGGGGAGCTATTATAAACATCTTATAGGGATATCAATGTGTAACCATGTGCCCGATCGCTATACACAAGGACACGTTGCTAAGGCTTATACTCCGTCAACCAATCAGCGGTCCTGACGCTGTCAACAATGTAAACACTGATAGTTGTAAGACGCGCGCTTTAACATATCTTCACTTCCAGAATTCCTTTATGAGTTTTAGGCAGGACCTAGACTCGATTTAAATTATACATTTGCAATTATACTGTTTCAAAAATGACACTGGTGCACTAACTTTGTGGACTGTTAAAATCGATATATTAATGTATGCTTAAATGTACCGAAATATCATGCGCCTCATACACAGGTTTATTTGCATTACGTCAATGAATAGAGCTTGGTCCAGCAGGCGTGGGGGGGTTGTGGCGACATTGTTAGTGTGTGTGACGGGTCTTTGCGGGAGAGCGGTGGTGCACTGCTCTCGGGTAACTCTCGCACACGACGCGATCGAGCACTGACAAACTAAGGCTCACGTTTCTTTTCAGGTGTACTTCAGGTGTACGGGACAGTGCGGATCATATAATCGCTATTCCGCACCGCCAGTCTGCACGTGCCGAAAAGGATCTTAGCAGATTTGTCCCTTAGCGCAGTCGCAGTACCTACTCAGAAACAGAACAGGTCTCCTTTAGTGCCACAGTTTGTCCAGACTGTGTTCATTAAACTGTGTTCATTAAACTGATTTATTTTAACAACCCCCTTCCTTATGAGCTTAATCATGAGCTCTGATCAACGCGTAATTACTTTACCCCGCTCTACTCTCAATATCGGTCTCAGCTAGTAGTTGAAATTGTACTTCCATCTAGGGTCTTTTCAGCGAACTTATCCCTGGTTATGGGTATGCACTTTGTTGTACGTCGCTCTGGATAAGAGCGTCTGCCAAATGCCAATAAAGTAATGTAAAAGCTATGCCCATTTATACTCCAAAAACCGCCACAACTGCCTGCTGTATATTTCTTATTAACAGTGGACCAAGGAAATGATGTGAATAGCCATTAAATAATGGACCTTTACTGCAGAAATCATGTAATCAGACATCGTACCTAAAATTACAATAAAATCACGAAACAAGGCACCCCAATACCCATAAACCGTCTCAGAGCCGTGATCTAGGATCAGGTTTCCCTGCCCTGCCACAGTCATATCCATTATGAGCCAAAAGGCATACCTGATCCCAGATCAGCCCTGCCACCCTCAGGTGCTGTACGGAGCTCTGGGCTCACCTGTGATGGGGGAGATCCAAGGTGTTTGGACCGCCGCGGTGGGGCTGATCCGTCCTCCGTAGTGCTGAGGGGGGGGCCCCGCCCCCTGGGGCCCTGGCTGAGCGCGGGCTGGTGGAGGTTTCCGGGGCCGAAATATTTTGCGGGGTTCGTGCTGAACGCCTTTTCCCTTTCCCCACATCCTCAATACACAGAAAAAGAGAGATAGAGAGGGGGAGGGAGGTAAAGAGGGAGAGAGGGAGAGGTAGAGAGGGGGGGAGGGAGAGAGGGAGAGCTAGAGAGGGGGGGAGGGAGAGAAACAAACTGCTGGGCTGCTATCACACTCAGGGGGGGTGCATACCTGGTGCTCAGGTGACGGATTGGGGTCACCCAGCCCGCACGTTGACAGACACGCCCTCTCAGAGGGGTATGTTGTTACACCCGCTCTGATAGGGCCTAGTCCTGCTAACGGGTCACTTCCCTCCGAGACAGGAAGCTGATCTCTGTCACACTGCTGGGGTTCGTTCCTGGGGTTTGTTTGTCGGTTGGTCGGTTTGTCGGTTGTGCCGTTTTGTTGTGTCCTGTTCTTGGTGGATCTCCCTGATACTATTTATGCCCCCATTTCAGGCTGATATGTGTTGTGAACCTGTGTGTATCTGTGTGTGTTTGTATGTGTGTGTGTGTGTGTGTGTGTGAGTGTTTGTGTGTGTGTGCATGTGCAGCTACAACCCAACCGGTACATTGCAAACAACCCAACCAGTTCCTGTTGACGCTGAGCACCTTCCTAATGCCGGGGCATCAGAACACGCCTGATCTGTTGGTGTGTTACGCAGCCAGCAGAAGAGATGCTCACTGCTGAGGGATGCTCTCCTAGGCCTGCACCTGCTGTGCATAGGATCTCTCTCCTGCTCCCTGGGCTGTCATTGGTCAGATCTCTGCTCCAGGCTGTCATTGGTCAGATCTCTGCTGCAGGCTGTCATTGGTCAGATCTCGGCTCCAGGCTGTCATTGGTCAGATCTCTGCTCCAGGCTGTCATTGGTCAGATCTCGGCTCCAGGCTGTCATTGGTCAGATCTCTGCTCCAGGCTGTCATTGGTCAGATCTCTGCTCCAGGCTGTCATTGGCTGATTGAGCAGGGTGTAAGGAAGCAGACTGGTGGACCACGGCCACAGATACAGGCCTTTGAGTGACCAGGGCATGGGGCCAGGCACTTTCTAGAGGGAAGACCAATCAGGTCCGGAGGGGAGGGGCTTAATAAGGGAGATGGGGCTTTGCAGACGTAAAATGGCTCCTGTGAGTTAGAAGTGGATGTGTTGCTCATTTCCAGCGCATGTTTAACCTTGTCGGTGCTTTGCTGAAGCATCAACTATCCTGCGCGCAATCTTATTCACCCTTGGGTGGGCACACCTCAGGGCCGCGTCCGGTCATCTTCATCTTCCTCCTCTTCAGCAATGACTTCCAGTCTCACAGCAACTCTGTCAAGATCCTAAAGTATGCAGATGATGCAACAATCCTTGGCCTCCGATCAGAGGAAGACGAAACGGTGTAGCGTGAGGAGCTTGAAAGAGCAGTAAGTTGGACAATGAGCTGGTCCTGAACACCAAGGAAACCCAGGAGACCATAACAGATTTCAGGAGGAACAATCAGAACAAACCACCCATCCTCATGAATAACAACACCATCACCATCTCCAACTCCTTCAAATTCCTCGGAACCTACGTCAGTTAGAATCTTAGATGGGAAACCAACTGCAACCACTGTCTCGAGAAAGCACAGCAAAGACTCTACTTCCTCAGGCAACTCCGCAAATACGCTTTACCGTTACGACTGAAAGTTCAGTAACGTTAGCTAGCTAGCTAAATTAGCTCTGAGCGTTAGAGCTAAATTAAGGCAAGCACGATAAACCACATCATAAAAACCGATAGTCTCGCAACCCAACATAATGATATATCGGTAATAGTGCCGTCGCGTTTTAGGTTGACTTACTTAAAAGTATATATTTTATGGACTTCACTTCGTACCCAAAAACACTTCTAGAAAAGTTCGAATCTGTTTCTACGTGGTATTCTGATGGTCCCTCAATATCTCATGTAATTGGTTAAAAGACCAGGTTTGCCGAAACCCGGGATCGAACCAGGGACCTTTAGATCTTCAGTCTAACGCTCTCCCAACTGAGCTATTTCGGCTAATAAACTTATTATTATATATTTGAGAAAAAAAGTCATAAATCAGTATAAATGTATGTTTTAAAAATAACGATAACGTGATTGCGTTGCGACAAAGTAAAATACTCACCGTTCTATAACGGGGCATTTTAATATAATGTAGAATATGCTGTCTGCAAGCTTATTAGGATTTACGGCGAGCCTGGTTGCCAGATTGTCTCTGTGGCGCAATCGGTTAGCGCGTTCGGCTGTTAACCGAAAGGTTGGTGGTTCGAGCCCACCCAGGGACGGTCCGCATTTTCCTTTCTTAGCTTTTTATTTATATGTGCAAATTTGATCTTTCTGTTCTGTGCGCGATTATTTGAATTTTTACCAGAAGAAAAAGAAACCCCATTCATCCAGTCATTCATTGAGTTTTGTAAGTTCCTTGTTGTGCCAGGAGATGGCGCTGTTGGAGTTGGAATAGATCTCTTAAAGGGGTAATAACGAGTCCCGCTTTCGAGCTGTTTCGCCAGCTGATATGATTTGATGAAACCTATTTTTTGATCATTCTATGCTACTTTCTTCTGACGTCCAATTCTTTTTTCCACAGGCGCATAGACAAAGATATATATATTTTTTTATTTCCCAAAAAATGGTTTGACCGAGGACGCAATCTATTAAAACTATTGCACATCCTGGTGCTCTGTGTTGTAGAAGTTTTGCATTTTTACCGAAAGGCGAAGTGTTTCGTTTAACTTCGCCTTAATATTTAATCAGCCAATCATGAGGCAGAAACTAAATGCGTGAAAGCATGCAGACATGGTCAAGAGGTTCAGCTGTTTTTAGACCAAATGTCAGAATGGGGATCTGAGTGACTTTGACCGTGCGTGCACAACAGCACACAGAGTTTGCAGATAATTGTACGAAAAACAAAAG
>NC_083764.1:66526790-66549290 GCF_963514075.1 Conger conger | reverse complement strand
CCGCTACACCTGCTGATTTCACCAATTAATTCCCTCCTCTCTGGTTGCGAATTGGTACCTGCAGGCGCTGGGCCCTCCATGATTCAGCAGCACCCACCACTCTGCTTTTAGTCATTTACACTCAGTCAGTCATTTACACTCAGTCAGTCATTTACACTCAGTCAGTCATTTACACTCAGTCATTTACACTCAGTCAGTCATTTACACTCAGTCAGTCATTTACACTCAGTCAGTCATTTACACTCAGTCAGTCATTTACACTCAGCCATTTACACTCAGTCAGTCATTTACACTCAGTCAGTCATTTACACTCAGTCATTTACACTCAGTCAGTCATTTACACTCAGTCATTTACACTCAGTCAGTCATTTACACTCAGTCAGTCATTTACACTCAGTCATTTACACTCAGTCAGTCATTTACACTCAGTCAGTCATTTACACTCAGTCATTTACACTCAATCATTTACACTCAGTCAGTCATTTACACTCAGTCACTCATTTACACTCAGTCATTTACACTCAGTCAGTCATTTACACTCAGTCATTTACACTCAGTCAGTCATTTACACTCAGTCATTTACACTCAGTCAGTCATTTACACTCAGTCAGTCATTTACACTCAGCCATTTACACTCAGTCAGTCATTTACACTCAGTCAGTCATTTACACTCAGTCATTTACACTCAGTCAGTCATTTACACTCAGTCATTTACACTCAGTCAGTCATTTACACTCAGTCAGTCATTTACACTCAGTCATTTACACTCAGTCAGTCATTTACACTCAGTCAGTCATTTACACTCAGTCATTTACACTCAATCATTTACACTCAGTCAGTCATTTACACTCAGTCACTCATTTACACTCAGTCATTTACACTCAGTCACTCATTTACACTCAGTCATTTACACTCAGTCAGTCATTTACACTCAGTCATTTACACTCAGTCAGTCATTTACACTCAGTCAGTCATTTACACTCAGTCATTTACACTCAATCAGTCATTTACACTCAATCAGTCATTTACACTCAGTCAGTCATTTACACTCAGTCAGTAATTTACACTCAGTCATTTACACTCAATCAGTCAT
The DNA here is from genome assembly GCF_963514075.1 of Conger conger. Lineage (NCBI taxonomy): Eukaryota > Metazoa > Chordata > Actinopteri > Anguilliformes > Congridae > Conger > Conger conger. The sequence continues at coordinate 66,548,197 of NC_083764.1, read as the reverse complement.
TTACACTCAGTCAGTCATTTATACTCAGTCAGTCATTCCACCCATCGGAGAGGCCAGAAAAAGAGGTTATAAAAAGAGGAGAGGAGGAACGCGTGGATTTGGCACACAGAAGGTCCTCGCTCCTTCAAAACGCAGTCGGAAGCGTCAGTGACAGACGTGGCAGATGCGCAGCAGATCAGTTACAGACGTGGCAGACGCGCAGCAGATGGGGAGAGGTGGACCCATTTTACTTTCAGCTCCTACAAGGAACATTTAACGGGTCGGAATGTCCTTAACGATGGCGGACCTCGAGCGATTCCCGGGACAGGAGCGAGTAAAAGAAAGAGAGAGGAGAAAAAGAAGTGATTGGACTGAGCCCAGGATGAGTGGCATTCAGCCTGGTGATGGGGGGGGGGAGAGAGCACTCACACTCAGGCTGGTCCGGGGCGACCATGCGTAGCCACTCTGGGTCAAGACTGTACTGGGAGCTAACGCTGGAGGTGTGGCTACGGAAGGGGTGCAGGGGGATGGTGCCCATGACCAGGGGCAGCTCCAGAGACAGCTTGGATACCCCAGGTAGGTCCACAGTCACCTGCAAGAAGGAAGGGGGGGGGGGGGAGGGGGGGTGAGATTTGAGGATGAAACTGAAACGTGGCTCTCACCAGAGAACACGGCCACCCCGGCTGCCCTTTCCTCTGCCTTCTCTTTTTCCCTCTGGCAGAGGAGGTGGCACAGGTCTCCTAATCTCATCCTCATGGAGATCTAGTGTCTTCTCCTCATCCCTCTCCTTCTCCTCTTTTGAATTTCATGCGGTTTCTGTTACTCTGCCGTGCAAACTTTATTATTGTTGTTTATCGCCCCCCGGGTCCTCTGGGGAACATTTTGGATGAGATGGACATCCTCCTCAGCTCCTCACCTGTCAATGACACCCCCCTGATCCTCCTGGGTGACTTCAACCCTCAACTCAGAGTCCACCCAGTGTACCTTTCTCTCCCTCCTCTCTTCTTTTGACCTTACCCTCACTCTTTCCCCTCCCACCCACAAAGCAGGCAACCTTCTTGACCTCATCTTCACAAGGAGCTGCACAACAACCAACCTCTCTGTAACACCACTCCATATATCTGACCACTCCTTCATCTCTTTCTCTCTTCCACTCTCCTCTAAAACCCATCCATCTCTCCCACCATCCACTGTCACCTGTCGACGGAACCTACGCCACCTGTCTTCCTCCACCCTCTCATCTACAATCCTCTCCTCCCTACCATCTGCGGAGTCTTTCTCTCGACTGTCTCCCGATGATGTGGCTGCAACTCTCATGTCCTCCCTCTCATCTTCCTTTGATTCTCTGTGTCCCCTCACCACCAAACTAGCTCGGGCCTCCCCCACCAGTCCTTGGCTTTCTGATGCTCTACGAGCTGTCCGAACCGAATTGCGGGCGGCGGAGAGAAAATGGAAAAGGTCCTGTCTCCCCAGTGATATAGCTTCCTTCCATGCCCTCTTATCATCTTTCCATTCCTCTGTCTCTCTAGCTAAATCTTCCTTCTTTCACTCGAAAATTTACGCGGCCGCCTCTAATCCCCGCAAACTGTTTTCAACTTTCTCCTCTCTTCTGGCCCCCCCTCCCCCCCCACCCCCCTCATCACTCTCGCCTGATGACTTTGTCTCCTTCTTTGAAAAGAAGGTCGATGCTATTCGCAATTCCTTCTCCCAACCCTCCACCCCTGCTGACCCTCCTACCCTCCCCAACTCCCTAACCTCCTTTTCTCCCCTCTCTGACGCCGACACACTGAAACTCCTTACTTCCCACCGCCCAACCACCTGTCCTCTTGACCCCTTCCCCTCTCCCCTCCTACAATCTATATCTGATGACATTCTCCCTTTTCTCTCCTCTCTAATCAACACCTCCCTCTCTTCCGGCACTGTGCCCTCTTCCCTGAAGAGGGCCAGAGTCACTCCCCTGCTCAAAAAACCTACTCTTGACCCCTCTGCCCTGAACAACTACCGGCCTGTCTCTCTTCTTCCCTTTCTCGCTAAAACTCTGGAACGGGCGGTCTGCTCCCAACTGTCCACTTATCTTCTCCAGAACAATCTCCATGACCCCAACCAGTCTGGCTTCAAGAGTGGCCACTCCACTGAAACTGCCCTACTCGTGGTCACTGAGGCACTCCACTCTGCTAAAGCAAAATCCCTCTCCTCTGTCCTCATCTTCCTCGACCTGTCAGCCGCCTTTGATGCATTCAACCATGAGATTCTGCTCTCGTCGCTGTCTGGGATGGGTGTCACAGGTTCTGCACTCGCTTGGTTTTCCTCCTACCTCTCTGGTCGCTCCTACCAGGTGACTTGGAGGGGCGCAGTCTCCGACCCTCACCCCCTACGAACTGGAGTCCCGCAGGGCTCGGTTCTTGGGCCTCTCCTCTTCTCGCTATACACCATGTCTCTTGGTTCTGTTATCTCTTCCCACGGCTTTTCTTATCATTCCTACGCTGATGACACCCAACTCTTCATTTCCTTCCCCCCCGACACCCAAATCACCACACGGATCTCTGCCTGCTTGGCTGATATCTCTGCGTGGATGACTTCCCATCACCTGAAGCTCAACCTTGCCAGAACTGAGCTTCTCTACATCCCTGCTAAGTCCTCTCCGTCAATCGACCTCTCATTGACTGTTGAGGACTTTGTAGTTTCCTCCTCCTATATGGCAAAGAATCTTGGGGTGACTCTTGATAACTGCCTCACCCTGGCTCCACAAGTATCCTCCACTGCCAGAACCTGCAGGTTCTTTCTTTATAATATACGCCGTATCCGTCATCTCCTGACTGAGAAAGCCACCCAGCTCCTAGTCCAGGCGCTCGTCATTTCCCGCCTGGATTACTGCAACTCCCTCCTAGCCCGTCTCCCAGCATGTGCCATCAAGCCCCTCCAGCTGGTCCAGAATTCTGCAGCCCGCCTGATCACCAGTCAGCCCAGGTCGGCTCATGTCACTCCGCTTCTCATTGGCCTCCACTGGCTTCCTATTGCCGCACGCATCCGTTTCAAGGCCCTAGTGTTGGCATTTCAGGCTGCTAAGGGGACTGCCCCACCTTACATACAATCCCTGATCACTCCCTACTCCCCAGCTAGACCACTCCAGTCTGCCAGCTCTGGTTGCCTTACGGTTCCCTCTCTACGTGCACCTGGCGGTCGAGCTGCACGTTCACGCCTGTTTTCCGTTCTGGTTCCTCAGTGGTGGAATGACTTGCCTACCACTATCAGAACAGCAGAATCCCTCCCCCTATTTCGACGCAGACTCAAAACCCACCTTTTCAAACTCTACCCTAGTCCTCCCTCCTGATTTCCCCTGCCCCTCCTTTCTGATATCCCTATTCTTGTCTAACCCCCCCCAAAAAAATAAATAAAATAAAAAATAATGCACTTCTAATGACAACTATGTTTAGAACAGCATTTCCTGTGTATTTTGCTAGTTTCTGGATGTGATGCTCTGACTTATGGTAGAACCTATGCACTTGTAAGTCGCTTTGGATTAAAAGCGTCTGCCAAATGACTAAAATGTAAAAATGTATGGGGGGCGGGGCGGGGTCGGGGCGGGGTCAGGACGGGGCGGGGTCAGGACGGGGCGGGGCGGGGTCAGGCGGGTCAGGACGGGGCGGGGTCGGGCGGGTCAGGACGGGGGCGGGCGGGTCAGGACGGGGCGGGGTCAGGCGGGTCAGGACGGGGCGGGGTCAGGACGGGGCGGGGCGGGGCGGGGCAGGGCGGGGTCAGGCGGGGGCGATGCGGGGGCGGGACGGGGGACTCACCAGCAGGATGTACTCCACTCTGATGATGCGGCAGTGCAGGATGGAGGGCCCGACGGGCGGGATGGAGAGGGCGTGGCCGTGCCAGGACTCCCGGGAGCGCGGCAGCACCACGCCGCCACACAGCTCCGTCACCACCGACCGCTTCTGCTTGCTGGTGCCGCGCGCGATGAAGGTCTGGACCTGCGTCAGGCAGGCCCGGGGCACCACGGCGCGGGACGTGGAGTTCTCAAATTCAGCAAAAACGGGGATCACCTCTCCTGCAGGACGCGTGGGAGAGGAAGGGATCATTTCATATAAAGTTAGAAAAATGAGATCTGCAGCGCACCCTGGCCCTGCCCAGGTCATGGCATCATTTATAGACGTCACAAATTCGCCACTTGCCTGGGGTGTAGCCCTTTCGATCGATCTTGGCAGTCACAGACACCTGGCCAAAATTGCGGTACCAAACCCGCGCCATCTTGTCCTTGGTGCCGGCCTGCGGGGCCTGTGGAGACATGCCAAGAGTGAGCCCGACACAGACACAGACACACACAGACCACAGACACAGAGACACACACACAGACACAGAGACACACACACACACACACACACACACACACAGACACAGAGATACACACACAGACACAGAGACACACACACAGACACAGAGACACACACACACACACAGACCACATACCACAGACACAGACCACAGACACAGAGACACACACACAGACACAGACACAGACCACAGGCACAGACCACAGACACAGACACACACACACACACAGACACAGCCATCAGCCATCACCTCTTGGAGTAAGGCAGCAGTGAGTTTGGAAGATGCACCTAACTGACTGTAATGATGACTATAGAGCAGTGGTCCTCACTCCTGGCCCTGGAGAGGTACAGGGTGTGCTGGCTCTTGCCCTTACTCAGCACTTGTTTGATCAATTAAAGCGGTGAATCAGGATGGCAGGGTGGCGCACGGCTAAGGCACCGGTTTGTCACCGCTGCACACAGAGGGGCGGGGCCCAAGCCCAGGGCGGCCGGCACGTGTGGAGCGGCGTGATTGGCCGCCTCACGATGGGGGGGGGGGGAGGGGCTTGGCAGGGTCGCCTCGGAGTCACGGTCATGGGAACTTGAGACCGTGAGGCTGGAAAGCGTATCATCCTCCCCAAATCCTGAATCTCAGGAATGCTGGGCCGCTGAGCAGCGTATCCACAACAACAACACGGGGGGCTGGAATAGCAGGGTTTTAAATCGGTTACAGTTTTCTCACCTCACCCGGTTTCTTGGGCTGAATTGGTTGCTGATATTAAGGCGAAAACAAAAAGCAGCCACGCGCTGCAGCTCTCCAGGACCACTGCTACAGAGGACCTGAGGCGGGAGCTCCCCGGGATTCTACCTGCATCCTAATCGCTGCAATCCCAGTTCCTTGAAGGTACAGTAGGTAAGATTTTTGTTGATGACATGTTTGAACGGACTGTACCAGCAAGGCAGGGGTGTTGATGACATGTTTGAATGGACTGTACCAGCAAGGCAGGGGTGTTGATGACATGTTTGAACGGGCTGTACCAGCAAGGCAGGGGTGTTGATGTCAATGGGCTGGATGACGGTGAACTCCTTCTTGATCTTGCGGACCGTGGACCAGGGCCGATGGAGCTTCACCACCACCCAGTACCGCACGCTGCCGTGCTTCCCCTCAAACGATGTGACCAGGGTCCTGCCCAATCAGATCGCAGCAAATGAAGCAGAACAGCGGCAAGCAGGAGGACGGAAGGCATGCAGTCGGGGGAGCAGAAACACGCACGCTAGACGGCAGCGACTCATCGCGAACCGATTGGTACGGCTGTCCACGCTCATTTAGCCCAGCTCAGGCCATGGAAATGCCTCAGATGGAGGAAACACTGCGGCATTATATTCACGTTTGTGGACGGAGGGACGCATGTACATCAGGGATGTGTGTGCAGTGCAAAGCTACAGGATGGGAGACCTCCAGGAACAGGGCTGAGCAGTGCCTCACCCAAATGAACAGTGAAACCAGAAAGAGTCTGTTCTGCAGCACTTACTCCTCTGGAAGCTGGAAGCTGAAGGGGAACTCATGTCTGCCTGCTTGCAGGACTGTTACATCACCGTTATCTGGGGGTGGAAACGGAGAACATGCATTCACTCACAGCGGTTAATCTACAATAGTTTACACTTGGATTCAGATCATGAACAGGTGTGGAGAAGACGCCTGCGTTTCTGCAAGGTCTGGTCTCACACGTGCATACACTGGCCCCCAGTTTTTCAAAACTTGATTTGAATTTCATTAAAACAATTCCCAAGACACGATTCTAGTCACCACCATTCTCAGTTGTGATCACTGTAGACTACGACTAATCACTGTAAAACACAAACGAGACTCGAGGTTTCCAGGTTAGATGCAAGTTTTGTTTTAAATGCACTACTTGAATGTGAAGAGGTATTCTGCATTTGCAAACTGCACTGTCAGTAAAACGCTTGGATGTCTGATGCAACTGATAATCAACTTTCATATGAACCAGTCTAACCGTGTATATTAATGTGCCAAGACGCTACAAAGTTGCCAACTATTTGCTATCGGAGCAAAGGTACAAAGCAAAGCCAAACTAACGACGTTTTTTTTTTTTTTTTGTGTCTCCTTCATTGATCAATAACCGCGCCAGGGGAACGGCCCAGTACTGTGGCTCAGAAGCACGCGCCGTTCCCTGCAGCTTTTGAATGAACCAACCTGACTGCAAAAGCGCCTCGTTCAGGGTGAGGTAGTCCACCTCGTCGCTGTAGGTCTGCGTGTATGCGCTGCTGGAGCCGGCCGTCCGACATTCGGTCCATCGCACGTTGGCAAAACCTTGTGCTCGTAGCTTGAGCGACTCTATTTTGCTCTCACCCGTAAACTCCAGCACCACCCTGCCAGTCACCAAGTCTCCATTGCTGAACACGGGCGGCGTGTCACATTCCCGGGAGTCGAATACGACGTAAAACTTTTTAAGCTTTTCGAAAATCATCCCTCTGGTCATAATTTCAAATGTACAGATGCGATTTACTTTCGGCGTTACTATTTAACACCAGGCTGGCAGTTTATTTTAAGATGCATGGCGTGTCACTTCACAAGACTTGTTTTAGCTAAGTTGCATGTGCAAACTCCTTAAGTAGCCTACCGATGTCAGTGGGGCGGTACTCCAAAATTATTACATAAGCCTTGTTACCAGCACTGTTGTTAATAAGACTTGGGTATGGACATTTTGGGCTGGTGCAGTAGGATAATCGATTGCTCGTTTTGTTCTCACAAGCACACAAACAAGCTTCAGGCGCTTCTGATGTAACTGCTTCACAACGACGTTTTCTACCTGTACTGCGACACAGCATTTTTTAAAATGACTCACGCAACACAACTCACGTAGATTTAAAAATAAACAAAAACACTCAACGTTCATAACTTGACACCCCGCATACATTGAAATTACATAGTATTTATCACTCAACAAAACTTTTTTTTCTTTTAAACAAAAAACTGCCCTCGTGTATTTTACTAGTTATGGATTTGATGTTTTAACTTGTGGAAGAACCTATGCACTTGTAAATCCCTTTGGATTAAAAGCGTCTGTCAAATGACTAAAATGTAAATGTAAAATGTAACACTTATTCATTAAAAGTAGTTAATTCTTATTCATGACACAAACAAAAGTGGTTGGTAGTTAACCTAATTAACACGATTCAAAGAAAATTCCCTTGCGCACTTAAGGTATCGTCTTACGTAGCTGCAGTGTGTTCGAGCAAAAACATGTTTTTTCTGGGATTAATCATGTGGTACATACCAGTTACCCCATGCTACAAAAGGCATGGCCACTGCGACATATTAATATTGGCACCACGTTTAACGATTTCATAAGATTGTGAGAGTGATTGCATTTCATTGGTGTGACGATTACGCATACTGGGAAAACTTCGCAATATTGTCTACTGCAGTTGGCCTAATGTCATTATATTGTCTTCTTAATGTGCTTTTCAAAGGACTGGACTCAGATCTAGCCAAAGCTGTGTACTAGGCTGTTATAGCCCGCCCTCTGCTGGATCATATATGAAACGCGCGCGGGTTATGAGGGTCAGGTTCATGACCTACTTCGCCTGAGCCGGCTTGCTTAATTGTGCTACATTGTGTGAAAGGACAGTAATATTTGACAGGACACAGAGACTGATCTCACACCAGGTACACATGTCAGGCGTGTGCTCGAGACTTGCGACTGCATGATGTCAGGCGTGTCCTTGGTGCAAGGTCATGCCCCAGAATGCTTTGCACAGCGTTGCCCAACCAAATATCGCAGGTTTACTGTTTACAGCGGTCCTGTTTCCCCTCCCGGCCAGCGGGGTCCGCCATAAGGCCAGTGCCACATGTTGCAATCCGTTTCAGCTGTAAACAGAAATCGAGCCATGTTGGTGCAGAGTTCAAGGCAAACCACCAGGGAACATTCTGCATGGAGTGCACCCTGGACTGAACTTCTCAGAGACCCAGACTCAGTATTCACTGGAATCACCGGTTATACCAGGCAGCAGCCGGTTGCTGGAGACATGTACAAGGACCTGTACGTGGTCATCAGAGGTCCTATACTGTGGAAAATGACCTTGCTATGTGGATTATAAAGGAGTTGAAGGTGCTATAAAACCACTGTAAAAGTATTCAAACGTGCAGTCCCCAAATAAATCAACGCAATCCGTATGAAGAAAATGTGCATTTAAATGAGCCAATTGGACTGTCGGGAAGTTCTGATATCAGAATGATATGCTGCTTTGCCTCAGCCCGGCCCACCTTGTGGAGGGAACCAATCCCAGCGCTCGGCACAGACCGTGCTCGGCCAATCAACATACACTCACCGAGCACTTTATTAGGAACAGTTTTACTTTATTACACCCACTTATTCCTGTGATTATCTAATCAGCCAATCCTGTGGCAGCAGTGCAATGCAAACAGTCATGTAGATACGGGTCAGGAGCTTCAGTTAATGTTCACATCAACCATCAGAATGGGGAAAAAATGTGCTTTAAGTGACTTTGACCGTGGAATGATTGTCGGTGGCAGGCAGGGTGGTTTGAGTATCTCAGAAACTGCTGATCTGGGATTTTCACACTCACTGGTCTCTAGAGTTTGCACAGAATTGTGCAAAAAACTAACCAAAATTCCAGTGAGCAGCAGTTCTGCAGACAGAAATGCCTCGTTTATGAGAGACGTCAGAGGAGAAGGGCCAGACTGGTCAAAGTAACAAATAACCACACATTACATCAGTGGTGTGCAGAAGAGCATCTCTGAACACACAGCGCATCATAACTACAAGTGGATAAGCCAAAGCAGTAGAGGTCTGAAAAATAAGTCTAATAAATACCTAATAAAGTGCTCGGTGAGTGTGAGTGTTCATTGACATTGAGCTTTCTTGGTAAAGCCCATAAGAGCTGCTGGAGAATGCACATGTATAACTGCAGATTGATTTTAGTGCGTAAAACCACAGACACATAATCTTAATGATATTAGGACCTAAAATAAATTACTGGACTTATGGTACAACTAAATGGCAGCACTGCCATCTGCAAAGATAATGCACATGACTACTCATAAGTCCCTCCCGTTATGAGCTGTAGTCACCAATGGCCGTTCTCTGTCTCCACACAATGAGCGTACACTTTCTCTCCCATTTCCTGGTTCCTCCCTCACCTGCCGCAGGTGTCCGAGGTGACCTCCAGAGAAGGCATCCCCGTCCACGACCTCCAGACCTGTTCCTGGATATCTACCTTCGCTCCGCACCGACACGAGAGCACGTCGTTCAACAGCAAGCGATCTCGTTCAGCCGCTAATTAGCAGCCGTGCACAATTGGGGTTGAAATGAAAACCTCCAGGAGCGGGGTTTGGGAGGAGACCACGTCACTGTCCTGCTGACCGCCGGGGTGCCATTTCCTCTGCACCAATCATCCGCCCCCCCGCCTTCACACGTCCCTGTGGCATGACCAAATGTGCATCCGACCGCAGCCGAGACCGGGCAGCCGCGCGGTGCGAAAGGGCGTTAGGTCATCCTGCAGTCCCTGGGTCCGTGCCCCTCCCTGTCAGCGCATGTACCAGCGTATATGGCACTTACATGGAGGTTTAGCGACTCCAGGCTCTGACATCACACCGCCTTCCCACGCCCCGGACCTCATGTTCTTCTGCAGCACATGCACAGCGTATTATGGGTTACATAATCATAAATGTAAATACATTACTTTTTTTTATTTTATTGCCAGGGATAGTAGATACAGCAGTAGTGTTTGGAAAAGCACTTTTTTAAACATGCTGTAATTTGCAATGCAGAGGAAAACAAAGGTTTGTGACGTCGCATCTGTTTGAGCGAACACTGTGGTCTGGGTTGTCTGGCACACAATATTGTAAAAGGTTGTGAATGTATCTTAAAAACTGTAATCAGCCAAGTAGGACAGATTATCTGATTGCTGATGACACATCATCGTTAAGTTATTACAGTTAAGTGAGTTAATAAGTGTTAATAAGCGGTGTGTTTAACCATGGAAATGAGATTGTTACCAGTTCAGGGTGAGCTGGGGTCTGTATCATGAAGCAGGATTACAGAGTTAGCTGGATAACTGAGTTGCGCTAACTCGGTAATCCTGCTTTGTGGCGTTTACTCAGTGCAGTTATCCAGCTAACTCAGTGATCCTGCTTTGTGGGTTTTACTCAGTGCAGTTATCCAGCTAACTCAGTAATCCTGCTTTGTGGTTTTTACTCAGTGCAGTAATCCAGCTAACTCAGTAATCCTGCTTTGTGGGTTTTACTCAGTGCAGTTATCCAGCTAACTCAGTAACCCTGCTCCCTGACACAGGCCCCTGGAGGTTGGTCTGACATCACAAAATTAACTGATAAGATGTTTATATATATCTGACCAGCATGACTTTGTTCATGTGTAGCCCATTTTAGGAATTATCCTGAATTCCAATGCTATCTTCCCGTGCTAAGTGAACTAAACAGCACCCTCAGCTGTGGCCTGAGGGCTCATTCAGACACACAGGCAGATCAGGGCGTGCCTAGAAAGAATCTGATCTTTCCCCGAACGCTGGTGTTTGGGTGTATAATGGGTGTACGTGTGGATGTGCATGTACATGTGCTTGTGTGTGTGTGTGTGTGTCTGACAGTTTTTGTTTGTGTGTGAGTGAGTGGGGTAAACGTTGGTAGACTTTGGGAGCTACTGAACCTGCATTATGCCTATGACTGTTATTGCTATTGGCATCAGCATTGTTTTGTACAGTAATTACACTGTATACCCCTGAAGACTGAACTTAAGGAACACTTCTTGTTTTCATGAATGGGATGATAATAATAATAATAATAATAATAATAATAATAATAATACTAGCAGTTGACTGAATCCTTAATTTCTTTGGGGTCTTTTAGGGTTTCCTGTGATGGTGGCTTATCTCATGTCCTTTCTACAGGTGTTCCCCAAGGCTCCCTACTTGGCCCACTCATCTTTTCCCTTTACACAAAGTCTCTTGGGCCTATCACACCATTTCCATGCTGGAGACTGAGCGTTTGCCCGCCCTCCCTCAGTCGGATGCTCAGGTCTCACTCCGGACCTCAGGTGACTGAGGGACATCTCATGCTGGATGGTGGACTGTAGCCTTGCCCACGCCTCCCAGTACTCAACACTGGCTCAGCCGGCCTCCCTTGTTGCCTCTCCCAGGCATAGTGCTGCTTGTCCTGGCCACACGCTGCTGGAACGCACCCCCCAAGGGGCCCAGGGTTTGTGAAATCATTGTGTAGACAGCCTGCAGCTTAGGCACACGACTGGGAGCCACAAGGTCGATGGTTCGAATCCCGGTCTAGCCACAATAAATGATCCGCACAGCCGTTGGGCCCTTGAGCAAGGCCCTTAACCCCACATTGCTGCCCGGGCGCTGCACTGTGGCTGCCCACTGCTCCTAGGTAACTAGGATTTTTCAAATGCAGAGGACAGATTACCCCACAGGGTTCAATGAAGTATATCTTCTTATAATCATTGGCTATCTTCCAACACACACTGACGAGCCAACTCTTTATTCTGCACATTGGTTCCTCTCCCATCCCCACCTATTGCCATTCCCACCTTTTCAGGCTGCGCTATTTTTATGGTTTTATGTAATACCTTTATGGTTTTATGTTTCTTTCTTATGTTTGAGTCTTCTTCACCGCTGGTTATGGATTTGGTCTATATTTAGAACGTGTACTTTGGTTGTTGTTATAGTTACAGTTGTGCATAGTTAAGTTGCACTGAAGGTTTGGTGATGTTACTGTGCCAGGTGTGACATTGTGGCTCAGGTAAATCCGTCCATGTTTCACTGATATAAGTCACTATATATATATATATATATATATATATATATATATAAGATCATCTGCTAAATGGCATGTAATAATCTTTTTTTAAAGTCTAGATAAGATCATCTGCTAAATGTTATGCAATAATCATAAAAGATTATCTAGATAAGATCATCTGCTAAATGTAATGTGATGTAATAATCGTAAAAAATTAAAAATAAAAATAAAACTGCTCTCTGGTCGTTTTCATGAGGTTAGGGAGTTCAAGCTGGATACATGACAGAATCTGTTTCTATAAAAGCAGCCTGTTACCCAGATATAATATTTACCTGGGGGCGTTGAATGGCACGGTGCTCCAAAATCTTTAAAAACACAAACATCCCCCCTGCCCAGCCACAGCCACTGAGACCGCCAACCAGGTCACAACTGAGACAGAACCAGAGACTGCTAACCAGGTCACAACTGAGGCAGAACCAGAGACTGCTAACCAGGTCACTACTGAGACAGAACCAGAGACTGCTAACCAGGTCACAACTGAGACAGAACCAGAGACTGCTAACCAGGTCACAACTGAGGCAGAACCAGAGACTGCTAACCAGGTCACTACTGAGACAGAACCATAGGCTGCTAACCAGGTCACTACTGAGACAGAACCATAGGCTGCTAACCAGGTCACTACTGAGACAGAACCAGAGACTGCTAACCAGGTCACAACTGAGGCAGAACCAGAGACTGCTAACCAGGTCACAACTGAGGCAGAACCAGAGACTGCTAACCAGGTCACTACTGAGGCAGAACCAGAGACTGCTAACCAGGTCACTACTGAGGCAGAACCATAGGCTGCTAACCAGGTCACTACTGAGACAGAACCAGAGACTGCTAACCAGGTCACTACTGAGACAGAACCAGAGACTGCTAACCAGGTCACTACTGAGACAGAACCAGAGACTGCTAACCAGGTCACTACTGAGACAGAACCATAGGCTGCTAACCAGGTCACTACTGAGACAGAACCAGAGACTGCTAACCAGGTCACAACTGAGGCAGAACCAGAGACTGCTAACCAGGTCACAACTGAGGCAGAACCAGAGACTGCTAACCAGGTCACTACTGAGACAGAACCAGAGACTGCTAACCAGGTCACTACTGAGACAGAACCAGAGACTGCTAACCAGGTCACAACTGAGGCAGAACCAGAGACTGCTAACCAGGTCACTACTGAGGCAGAACCAGAGACTGCTAACCAGGTCACTACTGAGACAGAACCAGAGACTGCTAACCAGGTCACTACTGAGACAGAACCAGAGACTGCTAACCAGGTCACTACTGAGACAGAACCATAGGCTGCTAACTAGGTCACAACTGAGACAGAACCAGAGACTGCTAACCAGGTCACTACTGAGACAGAACCAGAGACTGCTAACCAGGTCACTACTGAGACAGAACCATAGGCTGCTAACCAGGTCACTACTGAGACAGAACCAGAGACTGCTAACCAGGTCACTACTGAGACAGAACCAGAGACTGCTAACCAGGTCACTACTGAGACAGAACCAGAGACTGCTAACCAGGTCACTACTGAGACAGAACCATAGGCTGCTAACCAGGTCACTACTGAGACAGAACCATAGGCTGCTAACCAGGTCACTACTGAGACAGAACCAGAGACTGCTAACCAGGTCACTACTGAGACAGAACCAGAGACTGCTAACCAGGTCACTACTGAGACAGAACCATAGGCTGCTAACCAGGTCACTACTGAGACAGAACCATAGGCTGCTAACCAGGTCACTCCATAGCCACACATTGTCACGTTTCCCTGCTTCTCAGCCAATGGGACTGAACGAATATGAAATATTTGGAATAAGATGAGAGAGAGCGTTTCCTCTGTCTGTAAAAATAACTTTAACGCTTTAAAAATACACCTGCATTACCTACTGTGAGCACACCCCGGGAAAATTATTAATATTCTGCTCATTCAATACAATTCAAATGCATTTTATTTTTATAGTGCTTTTCTAAGACTGTTCTTAAGGTGCTTCACAGAGTAACAGAAGGAAAGAAAATATATTATATACACTCAGTGAGTTTATTAGGTATTCATTAGACTTATTTTTAAACTTATCGGTCTTCTGCTGCTGTAGCCTATCCACTTAGAGGTTTGACACATTGTGTGTTCAGAGGTACTCTTCTGCATAAAAGATTATCTAGATAAGATCATCTGCTAAATGTAATGTGATGTAATAATCGTAAAAAATGAAAATAAAAATAAAACTGCTCTCTGGTCGTTTTCATGAGGTTAGGGAGTTCAAGCTGGATACATGTCAGAATCTGTTTCTATAAAAGCAGCCTGTAGTGGTTAAGGTACATGACTGGGACCCTCAAGGTCGGTGGTTCGATCCCCGGTGTAGCCACAATAAGATCTGCACAGCCGTTAGGCCCTTGAGCAAGGCCCTTAACCCTGCATTGCTCCAGGAGAGGATTGTCTCCTGCTTAGCCTAATCAACTGTACGTCGCTCTGGATAAGAGCGTCTGCCAAATGCCATTAATGTAATGTAATGTAATTTAGATCACATTTCTTCCCCATTCTGACATTTGGTCTGAAAAAAAGATGAACCTCTTGACCACATCTGCATGCTTTTATGCATTTAGTTGCTGCCACTTGATTGTCTGATAAAATATTAGCATTAACCAGCTGGTGTACAGGTCTACCTAAAAAGTGCTCACTGAGTGTACAGCTCCAAGGCCACATTGTTTAAAAAAAAAACTTCTGATTGAAATATTGCCGTTTCTGAGCAGTAATACATTTGTCCACCTTCAACACAGTTAAGTGTGGATTGAGTCCACCTGTCCCCTTGCACTGGGCACAGCGCCCTGTGTGGCTGACATTGCGGGTTAAATATTAAATACCGTGTTTGTATTGCCCAGATCCCTTATGACCTACATACAGCCACCTCTCCAGCTCCGGCATGTCACACACGCCGTCCGTCTGCAGGCAGACTGATTCGTGTCCTTCTGAAATTCGGGCATGGTGTTGTGAAAACGGAGCAGAGTGAAAACGTGCATTTTGGCGCAGCACGAGCTGTGTTGAGCATTGCAGCTCAATTCTTCATTTTTGGAGCCCGTTCAATGAACACTCAAGATGAATAAACTAGGGCATACCCCAATGTTTTGCCTGCAAACTATTTATGTTTAACAGTCCCAAAGTATAAATAGAACACACAGCCACATCACCGTTTACTTTGACCCTGCTGCTTATTTGTTTTAGAGTTGTGTGCACTGCTTTCTCCATGTAAGCTGTTCAAAAGAAATCAATAGTTTCAAGCGGCTCGGTCACAAATGTGAGGCCGAATAATCCAAACTCAAGATAGCAGGAGTCGACCAGAAACAAATAATATTTTCTGGGTTTTGTTCATGGTTAGCATCTAATAGTTAGCAGTTAAAAACTACACTTAACTATAGTTAGTAGTTAAATTTGTTTGTTTGCAGTTATGAGCCCACAATCACCCCACAACCACTTATTCATGCATGACAACTGGGCCAATCTGACAAAGTACTTAGTGCTCTCAAGAGCATGATTGAGAAGTAGTGAACAACAGTGGGAACTACAGTTGAAGGGCAGGTCTTTTAGGGATGTGGGGTGAGAGGGGTCAGGTCTTTTAGGGATGTGGGGTGAGAGGGGTCAGGTCTTTTAGGGATGTGGGGTCAGGTTTTTTAGGGATGTGGGGTGAGAGGGGTCAGGTTTTTTAGGGATGTGGGGTGAGTGGGGTCAGGTTTTTTAGGGATGTGGGGTAAGAGGGGTCAGGTTTTTTAGGGATGTGGTGTGTGTGTGGGGGGGGGGGGGGTTACACTGACCTCGGATGAGATGCATTCTCTTCCTGAAGTACGTTTCTTTGGAGGTGTAGTCGTTGTACGCGGTGTTCATGCCCACGCTGCGGTTCTCCAGCCAGTGCGCAGTCGCCATGCCGCGACCCTGGAGCTTCAGCGAGCGCACCCTGACTTCGCGGTTCAGCTCCAACACCACCAGACCGGACAGCGCCTCGCCGCCGCAGTACACCGCGTCATCTGGACCCTCCAGCTCCATCTTAAAACTTCTTATCGTCTGCAGCGTCATTTCTTTAAGAACAAGAAGGAATGCGGTTTGATTCAGCGCAGTCAGGGGCCATGTGCAGGGACACGAACAAACAAATAGGCCTGGATTTAAAAAAAGAGTGTTGTAAAAGTCGGGAAAAATGTATTCACGAAATAACGTGCATTTCACAGCATTGCATTCCCACTTGTCACAAATGCTGAGCGGGGAATTTCTGCGGAGTGGAATCGACATCTACCCACAAACAGAACGACTGAAGTTATTTCCGGGAAGCTGTGGACATTAACGGATAGGCGAGTCAAAAAATAGCTATATGTAATGTTCACATCAGTGCAGTTAAGGGCAATATAAAGACGTGGAATTTACAATAAACACATTTAAATCACAGTTTCACTGTACGTACATTTTGCTAGCACTTTTTTTATGTTCGCGGTTCACATCTTCATTAAGTTCGTAAGTACACAGTATGGGTTGCTTGGCAACAATTATCACAGTAGTGATACACACAAAATGTCTTTCACGTGCCCAATCATAGAAAATATAAAACAATGCCTTTACAAAATTGGGCTTTTTGTACAAGTTAACTCTTGTTCCAAAGTAGTGAGTTTTAGCGTAATTAGACATAGGTTTGATAATATGACACCTAGGCTAGAACTAGTTTATTACTGAAAAAAAAAAAAAGATTTAACCCTACCATGAAATAAACGAATGCAGCCGGCTCCCTGAGCTTCGGTCTTGCTTGTCCGCTCTGTTACTCGTCTCGAGTTTCAGCTCCTGACAGTTTCTCAGTGTTTATAAAGGTCTGTAGTGTGCGGCCCCTTTCCGCGCGCACGTGGGATGACTAGACTCTTCTCCAATGAAAACGGAGTACGCGAATATAACTTCCTCCTTCATATCTTCAGCATCAGTATTAGGACAGAGGGTATTCCCTCCTTGCAGTCATGCAGTCTGTAGTTTCCTTTCAACTGCGATCTTTTTTCGTATTGACTATATGTGTTGAATTTATGATAATATACATTTCTATATTTGTCTTCATGCAGTTTTACTTTGCACCATCAAGCCATTAAAAAATGCTTATATGGATTTCTCTGTACGGGCAATATCTTTAGCTGCAGGGAACATCGGAGCTGCAGAAAAACTACTTCATCTACTTTAAAGTCTCTTTTCACCTGCAATGCCTGTAGTTATATCACATGCTCTCAGACTGTATTAAGATTTCATCATAGTTTTGCGATCTATTTTTTCATTCATCTTACCTTTTGTCTTGTATAATAAGCTCTTTATTTAGTTTGTGTAGACCAAAAAGAATGGTCTGTATTTACGATAAGATTATTTTTGTAGACAAGGGGATCATCGGCAGTTTTATAGGCTTTTCAAGGCCACGGCGCCGATCTTGACATGCTCAGCTCTGTTCGTTGGTCTGTGCGCATGACTGCACAATGGAGAACAATAAGTGTTGCTCCCTGTAAAAAATATAAAGCAAAGCGATCAGTAATGTGTAACTCTTGCAGTAGATTGTTCCGAGGCTAAAGACATTGTACCCTGACGGCCCTTCATAAACCACCATGCGGCACAGTGAGGACTGCTTACATCACTGTCAGAGCCAGGGCGACCGCGTCGTGTGTTTTATCTGTCTCTATTTTACACTTATTTCATATTAAAATACTGCCCTTACCGAGAGGAATCACAAGGGTTTCAGAAATATCTTTTCGAGTTAAAATCTCTTTACAAGTTTGTGTTTTTAAAACCTTTATGGTTTATTTTGGTCTAGTTGGGAACATCGTAAAATGAACCAGAGCGAATACGTTCTTATCTTTTTACAGTAAGACACCAAAACTGTCAAGCCTGTTTGATATATTTTTAGAACATATGGAGAACAACAGAGGGGGCAGGGTATTGTGGTAAAAGTTTTACCTTGTTTCACAGAAATCGCTTCTTTATAGATTTTTTTTTTTTTTTTAGTTTGCATATTATATCACTGGGTTAGGGATTAAAATCTGACCTTAATCTGTATCCCACTCCACAACGCCAGGTGACAGTATGCATAATTGCTTTGCCTTCAAGCCATCAATAAATCTACACAAGAAAATTAAACCGTTTGAAAGAAACCACAGAAATAAAGGAAACGTTTGGGCGGATGAGCCAGCCGCACTTGGAGCACAAACCGACTCCTCTCGGCTGCAGGCTGCAGTGACATGGTGTTACCCATAGGGGGCAGCAACGAGGTGCGTACCGTTTTCAGAGTGAAAAGAGGGTTCTCGGCAAAGTGGGGGAAATTGTGTGATTTCCTCTTTTAACCCTCCTATTATCTTTAGACTTTATGACCGGTTTTACATTTGGGGTCAAATGGAAAAACTTTTGACATGTAGTATGTTACCTTCTTATCGTCTCCCACATTACTAGCCTTTTATCCAGAAATATGAAAAATCTGTGAGAAACATCTCATATTAGGGACTAAGGAACAGAAAGTGAAAGTTAGGCCGCTGTATGAGAAAGTGCCACCAGAATCATTCACAAAGAAAAATCATACAGTATCAATATAAAAAAAGATTAACTGTTTTTTTTTTTTTGATGTCAAACACTGAGTCAGTGATCTCAAACTGAACTCAAACATAATAGGAGGGTTAAGAATACAGTCCCCTCCCAAATTTTTTTTTTTTTAAATGAACATGATAGAGTTCAGAATTTCTGCTTTTATTTCCTGGTTTCTACATCTAGATGTGTTAAACTCCTTACAACATAGCACCTTTGGTATCAGACCACCCATTTTTTAGGAGAGCAAAAATACTGGAGAGTATTGCTGACAAGTCGTCTTCAAAGGGTTGATTGAGATCCCTTTGCCCCTGCCCCGTGGAGATTGTTTGTGACATCACTGACTGATGTAGGCCAAGGACTGGGGGGGGGCAAGCTAATTTGGTGGTGAGGGGACACAGAGAGTCAAAGGAAGATGAGAGGGAGGACATGAGAGTTGTAGCCGCATCATCGGTAGACAGTCGAGAGAAAGACTCCACAGATGGTAGGGAGGAGAGGATTGTAGACGAGAGGGTGGAGGTAGACAGGTGACAGTGTTCCGCCGACAGGTGACAGTGGATGGTGGGAGCAATGGACGGGTGTTAGAGGAGAGTGGAAGAGAAAAAGAGATGAAGGAGTGGTCAGATATATGGAGTGGTGTTACAGAGAGGTTGGTTGTTGTGCAGCTCCTTGTGAAGATGAGGTCAAGAAGGTTGCCTGCTTTGTGGGTGGGAGGGGAAAGAGTGAGGGTAAGGTCAAAAGAAGAAAGGAGGGAGAGAAAGGTAGACTGGGTGGACCCTGAGTTGAGATTGAAGTCACCCAGGAGGATCAGGGGGGTGTCATTGTCTGGTGAGGAGCTAAGGAGGATGTCCATCTCATCCAAGAAGTTCCCCAGAGGACCCGGGGGCGATAAACAACAATAATAAACAGTTTGCATGGCAAAGTAACAGAAACCACATGAAATTCAAAAGAGGAGAAGGAGAGGGATGAGGAGAGGACACTAGATCTCCATGAGGATGAGATTAGGAGACCTGTGCCACCTCCTCTGCCAGAGGTTCTGGGTGTGTGGGAAAAAGAGAAGGCAGAGGAAAGGGCAGCCGGGGTGGCTGTGTTCTCTGGTTAGAGCCACGTTTCAATTCAAGAAAGTCAAGGTTGAGGTGGGAGGCATAGGCTGATATGAAGTCAGCTTTCTGGACGGCAGACTGGCAGTTCCAGAGGCCACCAGCCACACAGAGATCAATACCGGCGGATCTGGGAGGGAAGATGAGGTTCGAGATATTCCAGCCATGTTGGCGGGAAGCAAACCTCCTACCTGACTGGGACCTGGGGAGAGGAGAGAGGACAGGAATGGGAAGGAAACACATGGAAGGAACTAGGGAGGACAAGAGGAAGGATATCTTTGGGATCACGTTCAGACATTTTTTTTTCCAGCTGCAGGAACGATTGAAACACTGACAGGTAAAAAAACGCTGGCCGTTGCTCACCCTGGTAGCCAGTTATTTCCAGATATGGCAGCCGTGCACTTGGCACATTCCAGCGCTGCGTGCGTGAGACGGGGCCGCGTGTGTGAGACGGCGCTGCGTGTGTGAGACGGCAGAGGTGGAACATTCTTTATCGGAGGCCTCGCGCCCGTTCGCAGTCCGTCATGCCTGCTATCCGCGAGAATGACGCGAGGGCATTTCCCCGTCAACAGATTCAGATACACAGACGGAGCTGATGTGTACTGACACATGTACTGACACGACTGAGATCCCACGGGACCACGTCGATATCAGCTACCATTGTTTGCACACGTTTTTCCAACCGCAAGTGTCCTTGTGGAAGCATGTTTAAATCAGCCGGGCTTTATAGCATAGTATATGTATAGTCGGCTACACAGACAGGCTACCACATATCGTTTCACAGTGGATTGTCTTTTTGTATTTCAAAAATAACTATTTGATCAACTAAAAAAGTGTACAATTATTCCCTCGGCTACCTGCCTCCAAACAGCCAAGGACCTGTAATAGGCTGCTCTGTGTGTCGCATATGGAGAACATTAAAGCTTTATTATTGTGCAGAAAAGCCTGTATGTGACCTCAGGAATTTAGTAGAGCTATCAGTAGGTCAGTATGTTTTAGACACCGAGGTGAGAAGAAACACTTGAGTTGTACTGATGCCATCTCGTGTCCAAATCAAGAATTACAATCAGTTACACGTCAGACCTAACTTGGTTGGAGTAACCGTCTCCGTGAGTGAACCGTCTCAGTGCCGTAATCTCCTGTGGCTGCTCATTTTCATGAAGTATCCGGATATGATCCAGGGGTGTATTTTGGTTGCCATGGTCACCTTCAACAAACTAAGTGAGTATTGGGCGATTCGATTTTTACCCCTTTATACACAGCAAGCGTTCTGCATGTTACTGACAAAGTAAAATAAGAAGCATATATAGTTTCCAATGCTCAGGACACATTTCTTAAATATGATTATAAATGTTTCGATGTTACTTTTTTGGGGAAAAAACTATGACCCAAACCTCTTCTCTCACTAAAGTTCTCCCACCTTCATTTCATTGGTCCTGGGAGTGTTATTTGACAGTAAAATGCCCACATTTCCTCTCTAACAAGCTCTAACACAAGCAGGTGTATATGATCACTGGTTGAAACTGTTGTTTTAGGCATTGGAAGCAAAATACATTTCAGTGTCAGCGGAAAAGAAAGTACAA